>NW_020272868.1:415293-474505 GCF_003268045.1 Sipha flava
ATGTACATTGATTAAATATACAGTATAGTATATTTAATCAATACTTTAATCAATACTTTTAAAACATAACATTTTTACATTGATATTAATATATATACTTATTGTCTTATTAGTTATCATACACATAATAAGTAAGTAAAAATATAAGTTGAATTTCAGTAGATTTTTAAATAATAAGAGCCAAATGCCGCCTATGCCCTGTACTTGTATTGTTCGCGAGTCTGTTCGCATGTAATATTAAACCGGGTGCACACCGAAGCATTTAAGTGTAATGTAACTATAATGCATAGGTGTGTACGACTCTACTATATTATCCGCATATGTTCGGCTTGTAATACCGTCGATCCACCCGAGTGTCGGTATTTTAAGGAACATCAGAGGACATTTTACATTACAATATAACGCTAATATGGACGGTAAACCAGTTGCTCGCAGAAAATCACCTGGTGAAATACTTGTGTATTAAGTAATTTGATATTTATTTCTAAAAATATAATATCTAAATTTTACGATCGACTTGAAAAAATTAGATACTGATAACCGTTAAAATGTAATGAAGTGATTTGAAAATGTAGGACGGGCCTGTTTATAAAAGTCCGCGGGCCGTCAATTGCCGATCCCTGTTATACAATATAAATGAAGCAAAACTATGTTTCTTTGGAAATTCCGAATCAATGACACTTATAAGTGACGCGAACGAATCGTTCGAGAAAATTCCTAGACCACCGTTCACCGTCGATCACGTGTATTAGAATATTGTTATACTACGACTCGTTAAAATCCCTGTGCATCACGGCAATACGATAATAATAGCAACATTCATAATAATAATAATAATAATCACAATAATAATAATAATAATAATATTCCCCGAAAACCAATCATACATTTTGCGTTCAATAGCAACAATACTGGGTACATGTCCTATAGAATGTATACATATAGCGATACGCACGTTGACTCTAAGGACTGCAGCCAGAATTGTAATGACTATACAACTCTATTGGTCGCGAGAATACTGCGTATTCGTTCTCGACAAGGAGAAAAACGAATAAGACTGATGAATAATATATAATCGAATATTTTTACATCAATTGTCCGTATGACATGCATACACACACGTGTTGTCACGATCGTAAAACAAATCGTTCTACTAGTACAAATATGAAACATATTTATTATGCGCAGAAGCTGTGTTTGGATGAGAAAATTTTCTCGGTAATCTCAGTGGGCTAGTTATAACGGGTAAGGGTTAATATTGAAGTACAATAATAATTAAAATAAGGTTATAAAGGATAAGGTCTTAATAATCTACCTACCTTCCACGGTCATACATTAATACACATGACTCATAGAATATTCAATGTATATATATATATATACATATATAGTCAAAATAAAGAATATATAGGTAATCAAAAAGAAAAAAATCGGTACGTATTTTTAATTAACATTAATTTATTTATTTTTTCAAACGAGTTATTGTTTTTAAATGGGATGGTATAAAATATTAAAATCTTCCGATTCGCGTGTTATGCGTGCCCTAGAATTTATGACGATTATTTTCTAAGTCTGAGACGCCATCGTTCATTTCAGTAGTGACACGATACTTTACGCAATAGTATCGCAATGCTCCAGAAATGATATTAGACTCTTTATCAAGAGTTATATCGTACATATTTGGTTTTTACATTAACGAATAAATCTATAAGTAAAATACTTTTATAAATTTTGAGCAAAAACTAGACAACATCAAACAGATATATTTAAAAATGTCTGTAAAATATTTCGGCATTTCAACATTTAGGTTTGAGAGGAGACGTGCACTTCCCCTCTTCTCAACAGATTACGCATCCTAGAACCCGTACCTATTTGATATTTTAGTCCGTTACACAATTTTATGCTAACTATTTATGTGTCACATGACGATACAATATTTTCGAATGTCAATCATTATTAGACCTATAAATAAAATATACATTATATTATTAATACAATAAAAATGCAATATTGCATGGGTTATTATTTTTTTTACTTTATAATTCATTAATCACGTAAAGAGGTGAAAGAATATATTTTCAATATTTTCGATTAAATACAATAGAAATACTTTTTATTATCTTTAAAAAAATTAACGATTTTATAAATTTATCACAAAAAAATACTACCTACATCATAATTATTGTCTTTAAATAACCGTCATTTTTTCATATTTTAGCTATTGTTTTTTATATTGTTTTATAAAGAATGAAAGTATATTTTAATTTGATATATCAACATTCAATATTTTTAAGAAAATATTAAAAAAAAATACTAAATACCAAATAAATATATCAACATAAATAGATTATTTTTGGTCGACTGCAGCTAAAGAAATTCGCTTAAGTTGCAAATAATTGAAGCAAAATTACTTTTATGATCTTATTAAATATAAATATATCCCGACACCAGGGCCGTAGCAAGGGGGGCTAGAGGTGACTACGTCCAGGAACCAATTCCCAGGAAAGCGCAAAAATGAAAAATTTGCAATTTAATTGTTACTTATAAGTAATAGTAATATTATGTATTTATATAATTACTTATATAACTTATAAATATTATTATGTTATGCCTATAAACCTCCTTATAATTATTATGTATATTTATATTTGAATAAGTTATTGATTTAAATAAAATTGAATAACGCTTACATAATTATAAGGAAAAATCATTATTTATATTATATATATGAAAAATATTCACATTTTTTTTGTGAGTTTTTTTATAAATTAAAATACTTAAGGCCGTATTTTAAAGTTTCGCCCCGGGCGCAATATTTGGTTACTACGGCCTTGCTCGACACTAACGTTCGTTTTCAAAATGTGTGGTAAACGGTTATGTACGTAATTTTTTTCTTCATATAAATGACTAAACAAGTAGTCGATCGATAAAATTATATATTCATAGAAGATCTTGCTGAAACATACGTGACATGAATAAATAAAAATAACAGACGTGAACTTACAATTATTAAAAAATTGGATTAATAGATACGATATCAATTTATTCACGCACGTAAAACGAATAAGAGGACTGATATCATTGTCACGCTTACTTGATAATATATACGAATAATCCAAAAGTTTTTTCATCCCCTTACTACATGATAAATGCACGTCGACATACATACGTTACATACACCGCTAGGGAGAAACATCGGTCTGCCGCGTAATAATAATATTATTACAGGCACGAGCACAAAACATTATATTGAGGGGTTTTAGTTTTTTTTATACTTATATAATTTATATACCACTTTTATTCTATAAAAACAAATATTTAATGATTTTTTTGAACTTTGATAGATGGGGGATTCAAAACCCTAAAACCTCCTCTTATGTACACACCTGTTATCATATACATATTAAACATAGTAATTTGGTTACTTTACTTGACACCTTTTTTTTTTTTAATTTTTTTTTCTATCTAATCTAACTATTTCGACGTTTTAAAAATCATAGTAAAAATATATTTGATGGAAATCATTAGTTTTCGAGTTATACAATCAAATCCTGATTAAGATATTTTGAGGCCCAGGAGCCAATGTTTTAAACGACGCCCCTAAACGAAAAAAAAAAAATTAAGTATTATTTACTTATTATAATAGATATTTTTATATAATATATACCTAGGTATATAGTAATAAATATTGAATAACGTATCACATTATTTGTGAATGAAATTGGAAAAATACTTTTTTAAAAATGGACAAAAGAAAGTTAATATATAAACACTGAAAATTGTAATGTGTGAAAGTTAATGTAGTCAGTTAATAATTCTCAAAACGAATATATAATTTAAAAATATGTGTTTAAGCTAAACATTTATTTTTATTTTTGACTTGAAACAAATGAAATTGTTATTTTTGTAATATTATTGAATTTTTGTATAATATAATTCAATTATATGATGAATTATGATCATTCAGACAAATATACAATAATAAAAGTAATTGCCTGAATTTGAAACTTAATTGATCATTAATCCTCTATACTTATTCACTTCAATTTTTTCTATTTTTTTTTTTTGAAGAACCACTTTCAAATGTCTTTTCATTTTTAAAGTATGAAGAAAAAATGTAAAATCCAAAACAAAATTTAAACAAAACGACAATAGAAGACACAACAAATTTGGTGTTAACGTGTTGTGTACTTGTGTAATTGTGTACAAAAATAGCTTTTGCTCGTTCAATTGATGGTCGACTATAAGCGATTAGTGATAAATGATAAATTGTGTAACAATATAAGGGTAGGTACTAAGGTATTATACACATTATACACTCTAATAGTATACTGTATATTATAAAGGCGTGTCCACATAATATGCAAACACGAAACACAGCACACGCGCTTAAATCATGTGTGATGTTTGCAAACATCACATATTGCACACAGGTTCACCCAGTGCTCGAATTGAGGGGTGCGCAGGGGGGTGGAGCTCCTCTACTATTTTTTTTTTTTTTGCGTACCCCAACTATATTTTTTCACCGGAACGAGGGGACGCCACATTCATCCTAATTGATGTCCAAAATAATTTTTATGTGAATTTCAATTTACGTCGATTTGAAAACGAATTTTACGATTTATAATATCAAAACTATTTTTATAACTAAAGATTATATGGTGATTATGATAAGGGACAACGTCGTCATTTCTGAAAAAATATAAATAGCAAGGTCTGTGAATTTGGTGTATTATACTTTATACATTGTACGGTTTATTATTAATATTGGCGATCGACGATATCCTCATTTCGGAAAAAAATAAATACCCTCACCACGACCTTAGACTAATCTTTCAAGATTAGTCTATAAAAATATACAATTAGTCTAAGATTATTCTAAAACGATGGTAAAAAAAATAAGACATTTAAATTATTTAGACTAGTGGGAGCTGTAGACATTTGTCTCCGCCCCTACTCATAGTTTTTGGTATTGTATAAAAACTATTGTCGAACAAATTCTGATATTTATTAAACAAATTCAAACAAATGACGAACTTATTATCTGCAAAATAATTGTCTAGAATATCATTGGTGAGGGGGCTGGGGACATTCACGTGAATTAATGATGGCTTGTGCTATAAGAATTCAAAACTAAGTTAATTTTTTTTGATAATATCACCCTTTATTTTAAAAACTGTAGCGAATGCGTCCCACACATCCTTTATTTTATTATTTATTTATAAAATTTGTCTGTAGTATACCAAAAAACGGAATATTTTTCGTATTCATAAATTAATTTTAATACTTGGTCGTCAGTAAAATCCACTTTAAATTAGTTATGGACACTAAACACAGTACTTCATGTAATTATCGTACACAACACATCTACACTGACAAATTAACTGATGATAATTGTATTATTATTGCATTCGGTTCAAACGGTAAATATATCAAAATCAAGAAAAACCCCGTCCAATAGTCGCCATATTTTCCTTTGATGTACCACCAATCCGGCAAACACGAAATACACACGTATGCGCTGTATGTGATGTGTGCACACCCGTCAACATTGTCTATGTTTTTTGCCGTTTATGCGCGTGTGCTGTGTTTCGTGTTTGCATACTATGTGGACGCGCCTTTATGAATTATTATAAAAGGTGTATATTAGCGTTGGGCACTATCGAATACTATAAACATAAAATCAAATATTATATTATATTCGAATGTTGTCCTGTATGATCGAATAATTTTTCATTGAAAAACTATTCGAATATACCTAGTAAGAACTATTCGAACAGACCGTCCTTTAACGGCAGTTACACTCTAAATTCGAAACGTTGTTAGATTAAGCATTGTCACATATTCACCTAATAATAGTTTATTTTGATTTGTGTTGAAACTAATTTCAAATTTTACTGAATAATTCTTAAGTCGGAAACTATCGAATAATTGAATAATTCTAAACTATCAAATAGTCCAAATAGTTTCGAATATTCCGAATAGTTTCCAATAATTTGGAACTATCGAATATTTGAAAAAATTATGGAATAGTTCGATAGTGTCCATCACTAGTTTATCCTACTTCATTGACAGATGTCATATTGTCGTCAGAAATAATCATTTTTTTTTAGGTGATTTATACTATGTTACAGCCTAAAATTAAGAAAATAATTGACTAATCTGAGCCCCCTAAATAAATTCCAAATATCAAGGCCCGGAGTGGACGACTCACTCTGGACCCTCCCCCTTGATCTGGGTTTGTATACAATTTTGAAAATTGCGAATTTTCTACAATATCGTGTTGAATAGAAATGTTAGCGAGCTTTTTCACTTCGCGCGTTTTTAAACAACCACCTTTACAAGCTAATCCATATAACGTAACACTCATGTGTCCCTCATCACGCTGCTACTGAACGGCTAGATACCGCATGCGACAACGCTTCTCTCGTGCACTAGGCGTGCCGAAAACCGCCCCGAGAAGACTCGTTTGCCTCGTACGCGCTATAAACTCTAATATATATTGTTGTGCATGCAGTACACGTGTGTTGATGTTTTATCTTTTTCTACATTATACTTGTTTAAGCTGAAAACGTGCGAGCCAAACTATTTTATAACAGATTATAAATTACATTCAAACGGGGACCAGACGAAATATGTATGTCGTTATAACCTGTGTAATTTACGAACCGAAATGAAGAGATGAAAAAAATTTGTTTTTCGCGTAGAAATTATCGTTTTATTTTTTTTAATTTCATGCGTTTATTATTTTAACATGTCCCACCCCTAACACGCGCGTTATATATTAATTCAGAAATTGTTTCACCTTTTTCTTTTTTTTCGTTTTTCTTTTCAATTATTGCAATTTTTTCTCATTTGGTTTTTTCAAATACTTCATTTACACACAGTGCAATCCGTCGTATGACCTAGTAATGAACTTATTTAATGTTCTTTGTTGTTCTGTGTAACATAGTCTGATCGATAAAATGTTTTGATCTTACGCACCGAGCCACTGAAGATGGAATAAAGTTAAAATAGTTTTACCTCGTCACAAATAATATTGCCTTGCTGTAAGATTCGACCGTACAACGGTTTTTAACAATTCTATCAAAACATTTGTAGCAATAAGTTATAGATTATGTAAAATGTGATACTACGATTATCATTGTTTCTTAAAAGAGTTTTGAAAATGGATATTTAACCCATCGAACAGATGAATACGCTTTATGATTCATTTTCTAATTTAATTTCTTACGTGTTACACACGGTTGTAGGTAAAATAAATACCACGAGTCTTGTTTGCAAAACTTGATTTGAATACGGTTTGTTGTAAACTTTGAAGAAATTAGAATTTACTATTAAATGCGTACAGAATGATATAATTTTAAATGTAATCGATTAGTAATTATTAGTTATGCGTGTTTCATAAATCTCAATGACAGATAGGATTACAGATACACGTCTTGTAAAATCAAACCGTTTTTATCATTGCAGCTCATTCTTCTACGAATCACGTAGTCGATGTATGCATAACTTTTTGTAAAATTAATTCAAATGTGAGGGATGAATTCTCAATAAATAACTACGATAAAAATATAAAACTAAATTATATAGGTCACCCATACATCACCCATCTCTGAAATACGTATTGTTTTTTTTTTTTTTTTTTAATTTCCTGAATCTGTATCATTGGATAAAATTAATAACACTAAACAAATAATACATTTTTATGTTGATACCAAACTAGAAAATGTTTTATTAATAATATCATTATAAATATCATTATAAATACTGAATTACTAAGTAATTGCATGTTTCTATACAAAAATAATATAGCTTATAAACTGGCGAAAATGTTGCTTTTTCTACTTTAATTTTTTTCATTTACATTTTATCTACATAAAAATATAGAAAAATATCCTATTGTAAAAACAAATAATTCTTACAATTTGATATGCAGTTAAGAAATACATGAGTAGATTTTTTCAAATACACATTTTTGCATAAAAATAAATTTAAATTTAAATTGAGAAAATGTTTATAGTACCTATGGTTATATAAAAATAAATATTTCAGCATGCGAGCTACATTACACATTGAGCTACTGAGAGTAAGGAATGTGTATAATTTATTCGACAAATACACCTATAAAAGTTTATTTTGCATTTAGAAAAATATATTAAAAATATTATATGCGAAACATTTTCGTGGAAAAGCGTATTATTTAATACTTTAAAAATAAACATTCAATGAAAAAAAACCTTAAAATATTATTATTTTAATTAGATTTCATAATTATCCAAGCATTTTAAATATTACGAAAACTTAATATAGGATATTTCTGCAGGTAATTTGGAGTCTAAATTTTAGACTCTCCACTACACGATTTTACCTAATTCAGTTACGTAGATCGTGACAAATATTTTTAGTAAAGAACCACCTGCAAAATATAAGTGCATACATTTAAATAATTAATTAATTTAAATAGTAATCATATAACTGCCACTTTGCGTTTATAAATAAATAATAAATAAATAAGAATTATTTAATTTGGGATAGGATACAATACAATAATGCGATAATAAAGGATTGTTGGTGTGTGCGTAGAGGATGTAGAAAATCGAGACGAGTAGAGATTCAGAATAAAAGTGGCCAACCCCAATTAGCTGGAGAAAGGAGAGGGAAAAGAAAAAGATTTAATTTGGGTGCATACGAATTGGCTTCCAAAATCAGATAAAGTCAAATGTAATCGTTGAATAGGCTCCTAATTATGATAACTCAAATGTTTAACTAGAGGTTTTCATAATTATTATTTTAACAATATGAAGAAGATAAATACATAATTTTTCTTATCATCAAATTGTAAAAATAAATTTCACATTTTGAAATTATCTTAATCCAGTAAATACATAATAGTAATTCTCAATCTCAAATGCTTGGATACTGTAAGCTATTATATAATAAATAAATGCTGTCATATTGGTTTTTGTATTGTATCATGACTGAGTTTTATTGTCAGTGTACTGGCAGGCCCCGACTATAAGACAGATATTTTTAAGAAGATTTTTCTCTTTCAATTATATTAGCGTGTAAAATATATGTCTAATGTATATTATTTAGCATCCCAAAATAATGTTCCGATATTTTGGTAACCAATGAGTATACAAAATAATTTATATTAGAGCCAATTCAATAATAAGTTTCTGGGAGCCAATTAAAATTTAAAACTACTGACTACCTGTATTATATTATACCTGTAACCTGATTTCGGGAGACAATTAAATTGCGCCGTTTAATTTAGCATACCTCAACAAATAATAATATTTGCTTTTACTTTATTTTTATCAATTACGCCAGTATAATACAAAATAAGATTATTCTAAATCCATGCAGCATGATATACAAATATATTAAATCATTAACAAGCGATTGGCAGGAACTGTCCCGAGAAGATAATTACCATATTGTTCTTAAATTGTTACAACCATCATTACAATTCATGACCGTAGTGTTACAAATGTATAGTACATTTAAAAATTTAATACCCTATAGTATTTATCTCCCACCTTTACGTATTTTAGTGATAATCGATAATATTAAATAATTATCAATAAACGTGTTCTATGTTAAAATCCATAACTCTTATATATATACGTAAAATAATTAATCACCGATTTTCTGAATTTATTAACGAATACTATGCATACGAGTCATACATTAAATTCATTGCGGTTTGTTGTAATAATGATAAGCCAACATTGTGTACCTGATAAATATCGAATCTTATTACATCGTTAAACAATGACGTGTTTGTAGCATAGAATGCATTGCGCTACTGATTTTAGTCTTACAGACCAGCTAGATAGTCGATACATTGTATAAATATTAAAAATCGATACACACCTACATACGTTCGTGAACATTATCGCTTTTTATCATTAATAATTTTGGAAACCGCCATAATGTTGTGAAGTGATGAAGGAGCTACGCAAGTTTAAACACCTTCACATGATAATAGTACTAAATAGTTTCATTCTGCGGTGTTATATCCTGTATATATTATAAAGAATTTGAATAAAAAATATTATCATTATTATTAAGTATATTTTATGGTTATTAGTGTATTCTTGTAAATGTAAAAAGTAAATATTTAACGTTCGCCATTTATTTAATCGATTCACGTGTTTCTTACAAGTAAAATACAATACATTATTCATAAACATAATATTAGGTTTATTGGCTGGTGTCATGACGTAATAATTTCGAGAAAAAATTACAAAAGAAAAGAAAAGATCTTTTAATAGGCGGTATTAATAAGAATTACGCACGTTTAACAGTGTAAATGGAGGGGGAATTTACGGGATTTTTGTTTTAACGAGTCATGTCCGTCGGAAAAAGAACAAAATATTTCTACTCCAACGACATAACCCTTTTCTCGCGGTACAGAATGGAAAGAAAAAACGAAAACGCATTGAGCAATTTCAGCCTCCCGAGATTCTCTGTAATACACGGGCTGCTGCGCGTCATACCGTACGCCACCTGATGCCGGGGAAGGCGCGTGTAGAGAATTTTCAGTAAGTGGCATTGAAATATAACTATTATACGTCTAGTGCAGAAGTCGGGAATGGAATTTGACGTCTCCGACGGAAAATTGTTTATTTTTTTGCTTTTTCTTACGTTTTCCTCTGTGCGTCTATTATTTTTAGTTAATTATACGCGCTTGCTCGTCGACTGCGAAATTCACTGTCATGACGTGCTAGACTTGGCGTAAAATACATACCGTATAAAGGTGCGGCGTCCATTAGCATCTTTATGGTTTTTCGCCATACTACATATTTAATTTTTAATTGAGCAACAATATTAAAAATCGTGTTTAACAACACTCGAGTCCCGTTACGAGATCAATTCGAAAATCGTGAAGGTTATTGTACAGGTTTATCTGAACTCCCAAATCCAAATGATTGTTTTTCGAAAATATTAACTAAATGCAAAACAGTATAATAGATTATATGCTGACATGCATAGTTCAAATACCGCTCACCCTTACTCACTCGCTGACTATTCGACATTGTTCAATATGTTAGTTTTTATAATTACTGTTCAAGGTAGATATAAATCAATACAGTGTTAAGAAATAAAACTAAAAATATACTTAGACTAGATTAAGATAGTAAGCTTTTTTAGATTAAAACATTTCTTACAACTAAATGGCACTCTTGCTCTAAACTAAAACTGTATGATATCTCCCAGACGAATACGGGTAATTCAACTAGATTCATATGTCAATATTATATTACGTTGTATAATTATACGCATTTTTTTACTCGTCATTGCAAACCATATATAGAACTTTGACAGCGAGCCTAAAAATTGTCGTTAATCAAATCATCTACGGCTAAAGATTGGCCACAGCTTAAGACCATATCTAAATATAAAATCTGAGATTATGCCATTTTAATATTGTACTATAAAAAAAATTGTCACGCATGTATCGTTTCGATTCTTTTTCATCGTGTAGTTTTGTTATACATAGTATAGTATAGTCATAGTGTAATATAAATATAAGTATACAAGGTGTTCTACAGCTTGATTTGACAAATGCCATAAATTTCTTTTTCTATAAATATTAAAACACTGCACTGTACTTATATTGATTTATTTATTATACATATTTTTTGTTAATTTTAAATTCTATTGTTTGAAAAGAACTGCCACTTTATAAACCCGAAATTTTATAATTTCTTGGTACCTATTGAAAGTTTTAATAGAAGTTAATCCTGATCATTTCTCGCGTTATTTCAAAATTAAGAACATTTGACACATTTCTAATGTAGCATTCATTGACGATAGTTATAGAAAAAGTAATGAGCCATTCATTTTATTGATATTTTCACAAACTTAAAAATATTATAATGAATCGACGGATTTATCAGTATTAGTATTTTAACACTAAATATTTTCGAAAAACCATGTTTACAAATAAGAATTTCGATATTTTCCTAAAAAGAATAACTAAAAAAAACAAGAATGTTGATTAGGTAAATTAAAGTTATTTAATTGATCAGATCATGTATTGATACACTTTATTGTATTATTTTTACAGAGTCATCTTTAAACTCATATTGGTGGAGGGGGTTAGCGAACTTCATACACATTTCACATTTATTTTATTTTCCTAGTATGAAGTATGAATGATAAATAACAACAATTTGAAAATAATAGACCACGGGGAGAGAGGATGACACCCCCATTCTCCCCCCCCCTTATGGACGCTTGATGGTTTGAGTGGGGGAGAACGTGGCGCATCCATTGTGCTTACCCTTTTGATTTCAGCGTTCGCCGAACGGGTAAGTTACTCACGATCGTCGTAATCGTACACATCGAAGCGCGAATTTCCGGAGAAACAGCAATATCAACAACAAAACTAAATAAATTATAATACGTCTGATTGGATTAATTATAAACTCCGCGGGTCTGCTGCAGGTACCTACGGTACATTTTAATCGGGATCCCCATGAACCGCACCGCCTCAGTTATCTGAGCGCCACCCGTCACGGCCGTGGTGTGCAAATTTACATAATAATGAGATATTTACGATTGTGTGTCACTGCACGATGTCCTATTCGTCTTCGTGGCGTGATCAAGCAGAAACGAGAGGGTGAGTAAAGACCAATTACCCTCTCGGATTTGTCTTGCACAATTTTATTTATAGTTTTGTCGCGCCCGTTCAGCGCGCAGTGTTAATCAAGCCGTACGTGAGTCTCACCGCGATCATTAAAATCCGTCCAAACTGTTCCGATGCAATGTAAATAAATCGTCGCAACTTCTAATGTGTACACATTCTGTTCGTCGCGGACGGTAAATTTGTTGCACGTACTTCCCTCGATCACACGCAACGCGGCGCTCGAGTTTAAAGGGTGAGAAAAACGTAAGGTTCGTTCCCCTATAAGACTTATAATATAGCTTCTCTACTAATTATTTTAATTGAGATGGGGTAATACGTAATATGTATTATGTTATTTTAATGTTTGGCCGTAATTTTTATTTTCCTTTTTTGCATATTAAATTTTTATGCATGAACTTTTTTTCACACACATTTATTGGCATCATTTGCTCGATCGATGTTTTATTTTAGTGTTTTAATTTTGATTTTATGTAAGAGAAATCGAAAAATAATTACGGGAAAAGGATAGGGGAGTGAATCGAATGATTTCAAAAAAATTCTAATTTGTTTTAAGCTTTAGATTTGTTTTACTTTTATTTTCCGATTCGAGTACCAATTATATATATATATAAATATATGTATCATCATATACTATATACACGCACATATCTTTTGAAATCTAAAATTGAGTATGAATACAACTCACATTTTATTACCTGGGAAAATATGAAAATTAGCTGTTTTGTCAAATGGTTGCTTTGTATAGCTAGTAAAAATAATACGAAATAATAATATCATTGTACCAGACAAAACACTTGTTTTGATTTTTTGATTAAATCAAATCCAATTTACACTATCATTTTCCGAGACACACTATCACACCCCCTCCCTCTGACACACACAGCAACGATGGTAACATAGGTATATACTTAATCATATTGTGATATGATCCCTAGAAAACTTCAGAGTGATTCAACACGGTTAGTCGTAAACGTGTAGTCCCCAACGTTTGAAAACTATCTCGAATATCGCGAAACGGAAATTGGATTTTTAAGTATTAAAGGAACGTATACAATAATACCACCACTGACACTGTCGTCGATTGAGAGAAAAATATATACTAGTATGTCAATATTATTCCATGGTCGAATTACACGGACCTATGCCCCCGAGGTCGTAATACGATCGTCCTGTACTTGCTAAATGTGTGTATGTGTGTGTAGTGTATACTTGTGTACGGCGTTGAAAAAAAAGTAAAAAAAATTAAGGGTCAATAAAACTTGACTATAAATAGAATTTATTAGAGTGTGTGTGTGTACATGTTGTGAACATATTGTATACATTATATTGGTGTCAAAATCGTTCTACATTGTTTAAGGACTAATTAATATTATTTTATAACAATCCACAAAGTGGATACAACGTTAAAACAAAAAATAAATTAAAATAATAAAATTAATTCAATAGTTTTAATTTATCACTTTAGAAAATCTGTTTTAACGACAAAGAATGGAGTAATAAAATATTACCGTTTAATGAAAATATCTGTGTACCTATGCGCACGTCTATGTACACGTAGGTGTATGTAGTCGTATGTACATATTCATTAAAAGCATATATTTTATGACTTGTAAACGGCGATCTAATAAAACGTGTAGTCAAGGATTCACTACAAATTTGCCATCGTTGAAATGATGTGTAGGTAAACTGTACATGGTGTATTATGTATTTTAAAGGTGTAATAAATTATAAAAGGAAAAATAACTAGTTATTTAATTGCAACTTTCGTTAATACATAATTCTACTATCAACCACAAACTCCTACGCAATGTTTGGCAATCAAAATGGTCCTCTCTACCACCTAATTATGGCACTTGGCATAGACAAATCGTTCTCACTATCCCTCGATATTCATGGTTCAATGACTCAAATATTTCTAGACAACTAATCGTTGCTTTCACCCGCTTTCGAATAGACCATAGTCCTTCCTTGACATGCATTTAAGCTCTCGTCTAACTCTTCTTCTCGATGTACAACACTGTCTGCGACTTCAACCATAAAATTTTTCACTGTCCTCTTCTTCCTAGCCGATTACTCCTTTTATCGTTCCTATTTTCTTTTAGTTATTTCATGAAATGGTGCGAGTCGTGTAAACTCCGCTGTTGTCGACAAATAGATAAGGTTTTCGGTATTACGTCAACTATATTTGAAAAATGTACCTAGATTTATATTATCTGGGAGAAACCTTGTCTTGGTCCCGATCAACTGGATTAAATAAGTGGCAGAGCCGGGCCTCGATGGATTAATTACACAATAAGGTTCGTTATCTTATAAAATGCAAAATTATGTAAAAAGGTCGTTGACAATATTTGGGATAACTTAAATAAGTTTCCGTTAATATACCGACAATCCAAATTCTTGTCAATTAAAAAATCGGAGGTGGGTGGGAAACTAATGGCCCTTAAAAGGGCCGTTTTCGTTTATATGCTTGTCGGATATCTGGATTGCCATAAATATCCGTCATCGCCGTAGTCGTCCTAACCGCAATCGTCGAACAATTCTTCGTTCTTCTATTCTTCTGATTAGATAGATGTTTTCGATCAAAAAATGTTGATAAAAGGTGACAGTTACTTTGCTTTGCTTTGGGGGGATGGCTATGCCGTTAACTATACCAGGCTTACGCCTTTACTAGTGGATGGAAATTTGATGAGTTTGTTTGTGATGAAGGTGGTGGATTGGTAATGTTTGAAAGTCGTGGTCTCGGTGAAATGGAGCTTTAGGTTTGAGGCTCCGGGTTGTTTGCAGTCGGGGTAGGCGTAACCTGTTGTTTCAGAGCCAGGAATTGGGGACAGCCTCGGAAATTAGCCGTGTGTGGCCCGCCACAATTGCTGCATTTCGGTGTTTGTTCCGGAGTTTTTGTACAAGTGTTAACTGTGTGATTTCCAGCGCATTTTACACACCTCGGTGGGTGGCCGCAGTTACGTAAGCCGTGGCCAAACCGTTAGCATGCAAAGCACTGGGCAGCACCGGAGGATTTTAAGGCTTCGACTGAAATATGTATGAAGAAGAGGTTGTTCAGCAGGAAAATGTCTTTAGCGTTAGGGGTAGCGGCGATGTGCACGAGGCATATCGGCATTGGTTTTTCGGAGGTACCAAAGCGTCGCACGAATTTAACCGAAAAGTTAAGGGCAGCTAGTTCGCTAGTCAACTCATCAGTGCTGATGTCGTTTGGGATACCTTTTAGAACGACTTTGAGAGTACGTTCTTCGGGGAGGCTGAAGTTATGGAATTCAATTTTGTGGTCAATCATGGTGGTCTGGATCAGTCGGAAAGTGTTTGGGTCAGAAGTTTGTATGGATACTTGTCCATTTGCGGAGCATTTGGCGGATAAAGAGGATGGTTTGAAGTCGGGCAGTTTGTAAATGGTGGGTGCAATTTTACGCCAGGAACTGGAGCTTAAAATGATTGGTGGAGGTCGGAGTTTGGTGGGATGTGACGGAGTTTGGGTGAGTGTCGGAAGGGTGGAAGTTTTAGTTGGTGCGGAAGTTGGTTGGGTAGCGGAACGTTCAGTGGCAGTTGAGGTTGAGGTGGAGACGCTTGAGTCCGAAAGGGAGTCGGTTGTCTCTGATTCGGAGGATCTCGATGGTGATGGTGACGGGGGTGAAGAGCGTTGGCGAGGGACTTTGGTAGCCTGAGGAGAATGATAAGCGGAGCCACCACCTTCACGCTTTTTAACGGTTTGTTTCCGGCCATAGCTAGGATGGTAGTTAAAAGTCCTGTCGTTATGAATAGAACGTTTTTCGTTTTATTTGGGTGGAATGGGTTTTAGTGGTGGTGTAGGAAGGTTGCTGCGGTAGTGTGAGGGCGTGGCCCCACGACAGCGCACGGGTTTACCGGATAGAATAAAATAAAATAAAATAAAATAACCGCCGCTTTCGCGACGGCTTACCTTGGGCGCTGGTGCCCTGACGAAGTAGTTGTTGACGCGGTCTTTCAGCAAGGCAGCAGCCGGTTGTTGGACGGTGACGTCGTTTTACAGCCGGAGCTAACCCGAGTGCTGCGGTCCGCGGGATTTGGATGTGGACGCTCATGTCCTGTTGAAGCTGTGAGAACGGCTCATTAGGATTGGCGCTGTTGCCTGTTGGAAGGTAGCAGTGAAAACTGCTGTTTTAAGTTGGCGCTGTTGCCTGTAGAAACGGGAGAGTATTGTTGATGACGGACGTGTTGTCAGATCAAGAACAATGAGATGAAATGATGATGGGTGACAGTTATGTGATGGATCCTCTTATTTAATCATATTTCCGTCTTCGTAGGTTTATTGGAATAGGCACGTTTGTTTATTTTGCGAATGTAAAATAGCATCTTCTGACTGTGTTTTATTATTAGAAGGTACCATTTTACACTGTCATTATTTGTCTTCCTGGCAGTGTAAAATAGTACCTCTTATATGTACTTAGTAATATCATGGATGCTATTTTATACTGCCATATCGTTTATTTTTATCTTTATATGGTAGCCCTAAGAAAAGCCATTTCTTACGAAAATGCTCCATTACAATCACTCCTAATGCTCCTGATACTCTTTCTTAACTCTCGCTCTATTCCTATAATCCATTTCATTTATTCAACTCGTTGTTCGTATTCTTCTTATGTAATTGTCTTATTTATGCTTACCTAATTGTTTTGCTGTAATGTTATTGTCGTATACGCCGATTAAATCGTACTATAGACACATATACACAACTCGAATTAAGTTAATACTTAATAAAATGCATATGTTTCCTATGGTGATCGTGTGACACGACCACCACAGAAGACCTTCTTTATTTGTTAGTCCTCTATCTTATATACATTTAGCTTAACCTAATAATACATATTATTGCTTACACACTAATTTGAACATAGTATAACATAAATGTTGTTTTACAATTATCTTTTTATACACTAAAATGTTATGATAACCTATTTTTTATTGTGACATGAATATACGTTTATTTTAGTTTGTTTAATATTTCATCTGATCTGAATTATTAATTTGAAGTTCCTATTACTCATTAAAAATAAAAACAAACTCCCAGCGAATATAAATTATGCATTTTTCATATTTAACCGTTACCGAATGACCGTATAAATTTCTTATAGTTTTTACCCCATAGGATCAACGTTTTTACCATCACGATGATCGTCGCAAAAACTTAATAATATTACGATATAATTTAAATATTAAAAAGTACATAGTGACAATATAGTTACGCAGTTCCAGTGGTTAACTACGGTAAAACTGTAATCGTTATTAAACACTTTTATAATAACTATAAAAATAAAAAAATAAAATATAAAAACTTTTATACAATTCGCTTCGGAAAAATGTGTTTGCGGTTGTGATTTTGTACGAATATTTCGCGCAGACGACCGCAGTTGTAATTACGAAACTAAACATTACAGTATTACAGTATAGATAATAATTAAATAAAATAGTATAGTATTGATGACTCATTTATGAACGTTCGCTCTCTGATCAGGTATACCGAGTCTCTGAACAACATTCAAGAACAATATTTGTGTACACCGACGTTCGACACGCACTATGCAACTTAGTTGTTGATTCGGTTTTCCGTCAATTTCGCGAACCATTACCGTTTACGAGACTTAAAAGCTCGAGACGCGAATTAGTCTCAACGAACATTTTCCGAGTTGTCATTAATTGTTTTTAAACTTTTATGGAAAGTCGCTTTAAAAAAATGAGTTTTTTAACTTTTGTATAGCAATATTATTTATAATGTAAGTGTCGGTGAAGAAAAATAAAAGTAATTTTTAAATGGTATTGCATGGTAGATAATTAGCCGAATATAAAAATGTGACTAAAACGTGTTCGCGAGAGAAACTGAGAAATCTTTGTACACAAGGAACGAGATCCGATAAAACGATAGTAATGATTTCAACAAATTAACTCGAGCTCCGGTATAAATCAACATTCCCTCGACAGACAACACACGTTATCGCGTTCCGCTGAAATTCTTGTTTATAATGGAAATTAGTAATAATTCATCAAGATTTTTTCGAAATAATATTCTCTGTATCCTACGAGGGTCCGGTCAATTTCGAAAACATCATGTAATAAAAAGTACATAGGTAGTGATGCTCGTATAAAGTTCAGCTTATTGTATTTTATGAAAGAAGATATGATACATGCGTTTATAAGCGAAAACGACGTTTTTAAAAAGTTCTATAATGAAAACATAAAACAACGTTGCGCACATAAGATGTAAATCAACTCGAACTTTAAATTAATCTTTCAACGAATATGTATTTATTTTAAACGAACAAGTACACATCGATGCGCGCGAAAAAATGGTACTTTTGAGGAATTACGTATTTTTTCTTCTTCCTTCTTATTTTATTCCGTGTACGCCATCGCGCGCATTTCCGCGTAACAAAATGTACTGTGATCGATTCAATACGTATTTTTTTTACGGCCGGAAGATACCGCTGAATTTTTTTTCTCTTCGTAATAATTACTGTATGCTGTGTCTGTAATAACTTTTACATAGCAGTGGCGTGTATACAATTGTCTAATGCAATGCCGTGGATTATCTACATGTATATGGATTTAATCGTATACACAGTTTTTATGTCAATATCATACGTTAATTTATTTTTATTTTTTTTCTATACTTTTTCAGAAAAAAAAATTATGTTTTTATGATTCCGTCGTAGTTGACAAACACTACATTTTATTCTAACGTTAAAATATTCATGGTGTGCATATCTTTCATTCTAATTGTTTCAAAAGTGGATTAATGTTTTAGTCCTTGGGTGGATTTAAATCCCGAACCCTCCCTTACACCGCCATTTGTACACCATTGTTCACAAGCGAACAGTGTGTGACATTTTGTACACAAAATTAGTGTAACGTTCGTGTCGGTATAATGTGTGCTGCACATCTCGCGGGCGAAACCGAATTCGTAGCGGTTAGGTATAGTATGCGTAAAAACGT
This sequence comes from Sipha flava, assembly GCF_003268045.1. Taxonomy (NCBI): domain Eukaryota; kingdom Metazoa; phylum Arthropoda; class Insecta; order Hemiptera; family Aphididae; genus Sipha; species Sipha flava. The sequence goes on from NW_020272868.1 coordinate 434,933, forward strand.
GCGCGTCCACATTAATGGCACCGATTTAATGTACTCAGTTCGATGTCCCGTCCGGCGATTTGAGGATTATGGTTTATAGCATACACGTAAAGTATAACAGCAATTATTTTTCGCGCGAACCCGATTAAGTACGATTTCGTTTCAAATTGATACTACATATAATACGAAATGCGTGCACGGTAATGGTCAAAATGGTTTAAAATAACTGGTACCGGAGGAAAATATCGTAAGTTTTCTACCTTCTAATTAAAATATCCATATAATTTATTTGTTTATTTGTGGATAAATATATTCATTCATTTTTTATTATTATTGTTGTTGTTATTATTATATTTTTTTAACCCAAAAACCTTCAATCACAGCGGTCATTAGTTAGTAGAGTGTGCTGTAACGTATTGTGACTTATTTGCTACATCACGTACCCACATTATGTTTACATTAATAATGAAGTTGTGTTTACGTTCAAATATATTATACTATGTACTACGATTATAGAATTGAACAAAAAAATTAATATTAGTCTCAATACTGGTATTACGCCGCAACTAAGATTCTTGGAACCCAAAGTGGCTGAGATTTATGTAAACAATTTTTTTTTTTTTCAGAGAACCATAATTCCTTAGTTATATAAAAGTAATAATAGCCTGAAAAATATTTTTTTAAAAATGGTTTACCGTCCCAATGTGTTGTCGTTAAAAGATATTTACTCTACTAGTGATTTTTTTTTTTTTTTACTATAACAAATATTAATAAAAACCTATAGGCCAAATATAGTTAAAAATAACACTACATAAAAATCATATAATTATATTGAAAAAATATTGTATGATAATATTGCCAAGAAAACCACAATTGTAATACAATTCAAAATTACAATATTTCTCAAAAATATTATATAATTCTGAAAAAAAAGATTTGGTAAAAAATAATTACGAGATAACATTCCACCGTACTCTCACTCTCCATTTGACCATTAGAAACACAATATTTTACTGCAAATAATTGCATTATAATTGCAAGTAATTTATTATATACATGTATGTATAATAAAATTAAGAAATTAATTAAAATATTAACAGTTAATGTGTATTATTCGAATTGCATTCGACATTTTATTTTTTTTTTTTTTTTGGAAAAATTATTGTATAATAATAATGATTTTGATTAGTATTGAAATATATTATTTTTATAAATACATAATAATTAACTGAGAAAATCCAATAGCAAAACTATACTCGTATTATTTCATGTATTCTATAACAATGTTTTTATTTTTTTTTTTCCAGCAATATGGACCGGCCGATCATTCGATTTCGGCAAGTGTTTTGGAAAAAGCTTACCCGAACTACAAAATTACACACAACGACGAATGAAAATAATGACAAGACAGCAATGATGTAATATTAATAATATGTTTGTCATAATTAAATTTAATGGTTTGAATATAAGCTTACTTACTTTTTTTGTTTATCAAAAATCTAATTAATACATTTTTTGATTTCTCAGCAATATTATACTAATAATGTATCTGTCATATTTAATGTCGAAATAAACTACATTTCAATTATAAATCTAATTAAAATTATTAAAGTTGACGAATTAAATTTATTGCCTTATTTGCCACAATTACTGTCTCCGTCTTCTGCTACTGTTACATAATTTAATAATCGTTTAATTTAAATTGAAGAATTTTTAACAACCATAATCAACCATAATATATGGTGTCCGACAAAGATCATACATATATAACTTTTTTTTGTAAAATTCTATACCGATTATTTTTGAAGATAAACTATTTAAGTTTAGTAAGTTTAAAAAAAAGCTCATGAAAGTTGACCTTTGAATCCTTGATTTATTTTCGAAAATGTTATCCGTCAATATACTTAATTACGCGTATAATATTCATATACATATATATGTGTGTGTGTGTGTGTGTATATAAGATTTCCCAAGTGTATTTATTTTCTCATTTATTAAGAAATATATAACTACTGTATATATCTATACGTTCCGAAAGTTAACATCGTATATGATACTAGTGGTGGTATTACAAGTAATGAAAAATTTTAGGGGTCAAAATTAATAAACCTAAAGAATTAGGAGCACCATAAATATATAATCCGTACAGGTGAAACCAGAACATATCATGACGCTGTACGTTTGTATGTAATTTGTAGTCGGATTTCGATTTCTCAAATCAGTTCGCTGATCACAACAGTCAACAAGACCGTTTCGACTCCCGGCACGTACTGTACACCTACGTGTACGTGTGTAAATAAATGACTGCCGGGTAAACGCCAACCGCTACGATACATAATTTCTATAACAAATGCCTCGAGCAGACCTGAATTTCATGGGATGCTTACCATACTTATGGATTGTGTATTAACGAAACGTGTAGGTATATTCAATGAATTATAATGTATTACGCGCAGATCCAAGAGAGTGGGGGACATAAAACGCGTCCTCTCTTAAATCTCCCAAAAAAATATTTTTTCATACGTGAAAAAAAAAACTATTCAATTATTTTTTATTTAACGTTTAAGAAGCTTTTCGTCTACCAATAGAATAATATGAACAATTTTAAATCGTACAAAATCGGTTAAGATTTCTTGTACATACAAGCTACACCCCAATAATTGTGTTATATTAATCGATAAGATACAGTGTACTGTTATAAATATCATTGAAACGTTATCTTCGATTCTGCAGGAAATCATCGTTTCGGTAATTTCCGTGAAAAAAGAACATTTATTTTTATTAGTAAATCCTGTGTTTGAAAATATAAAATCTGCTCATGAGACATCGAATCAAAAATTCAAAATTTATTTGAATCAAAATTACTATCCGATACGTACATTATTTCTTAAAATTTTAGTTACATCACCAATTTTTGTCGCTTTCTAAAGAAAAACAACAAAAATTTAACTTTGTTTTATAATACTATGTAATTTTTTTTCTTTAGTTGTTAAAAGATTTAAAATTGTTCCTAAAGCCACAATTTACCGTGCATATCCTATTTACATAAATATGGCTAAGCACCTCTTTCTTGTGTAAAATTTTTAGATTTGCCCCTGTAATGTATAAATAATTACAAAAACATAACTTTACTTTTTTACGGTCATTCGTGGATGAAGGGGTAAACAACCCAAAGGTATAACGTCGGACCTGATTATTGGACGTCAGCACCTGACCACGCCGAGTGCGTAATAATATATGCATATTTCACTTAAAAAACGTGTGCACGTACGAAAAGCCATATGTTACGGTTCAGAGGATAAAATCATATTATACAAAACGCTCGTGCCCGTTATACAGACACACATACGCGTCCAACACTCGCGTACACTACTGTTACCACGTGCGTGATTATTACTCACAATAATCGCGTCGATAAGAAGAGCATTTTTCGCCCCGACGGATGGGAAGTGAAATTATCGAAATTACCGTGGTGCAGTTGCTCGAAAGGAGCAATAGACGTGATCGAAAACGAATTCGAACCCGTCGGTCGAAAAACAATTTTATTATTATTCAATACGTGTATACAATGAAAAAAGTAAAAAATTATTTAATGTTTTTTTTTTTTGACGAGATCAAATGATAATTAAAAATATATATACACACATAAATCCTGTTTTTTTATGATTTTTGTGTGTGTATATGTGAATTACGGTTGAACGAGCCACGGAAACTTGGAAACGCATTGGTTTTATTTTTTTGCCAATTTCCCACGGGTGATGGCCAGTGTTGGATTGGGTGCTGGGGGTGGAGGGACAAGGGCTGAAATAAACACTGGACAGAGAGTGTACGCGAGGCAACCGTGCACAATACACATAATATCACATCGCCAGACGGAACCGAACGGGGGAAAAGGTCAATTATTATTGTTTCCCGGCGAGCGCTGTTGCTGGTGACGGGCGCTTGCGCGCGTGCCCCGGCGCCGCCGTCGCGAACGTGAACAAAGGTCGTGCGCGACGTCGGCACGTTCGACATTTGAAAAACGCGCGCCCCGAAGAGACTTCTCTCCGTTCCCGCGGAAATGTCAATCGAACCGCGAAAACATTGTACGGGCACAACTCCCGTCACATATTTTACTAGTGCACCATGCACGCGCCCGCGTGCGTAGCGCAAACACGATTTTTTTAAAATTTTTTCTACTAGTATTTTTTTTCGCTTTTCCTCTCGCCAGTGTCGTTGTTGCACTCGAACGTACGTGGTGACACTGACGGTTGAATTTAATGGCCGAGCAAGGGTCAAAGGAGAAGATCCGTGGTCGGAGGGTTGGGGTGCAACTAGAGCCCAAATACTGGGGGTGCTGAAATTGCTGAAAATAAAATTAAATGGTATTTAACTTTAATTACTATAGATTACATAGATTTGAAAAAAAACAGGAGTGCTACATTTGAACTCAGGGGTGTTAAAAACCCTATTGCGCCCCCTTAGTTACGCCTATGCCGGGAAGCAAGGCCGGATTGGATAAATTCGGCCCACCGAGTTTTCTGTATGTTACCGGCCCACTTACTAACTAGCGGCCCTTGTCCAAATTTCTATAATCGTATATTTCAATAGGTGCACTAATTTTCAACTTAAAACTATTAATATTTTCTGTTAGTGGCCTTTCACAACTTAAAAGGCCAAAAATTGTCGCGGTCCATGGAGTTTCACTCGGTAACTCGCCAGGTCAATCCGGCCCTACCGGGAAGCGAGACGACCCGGGGAAGACGGAAACGAAAAGAAAAATTAGTCGTCCGCTCGGCGCATCCAGAACGCGTTTACGTGTGTTTCCGATTTGGATGTTGTATACCGGAACGCGATTGATGGCGCGCGATAAACGATCCGGTGTTTTTTGGACCGGACAAAGCGTGAGTGCTCAACAATGATCCGAACGGATTCGACGATGGCTCTCGGTCAAAGGGATTTGCACGCGCGTCGCTCGGATTTTGGACGACTTTTTGGGGCGCGCTTTTATTTTTTGCTCATGTCCAACTATAGGAATCATTGAGAAAAATTACTAAATTGACGATTTTTACACACTATCCATTTATGTGGAGCGGAGTGAAGAAAATTGTGTCTCGTTCGTCAAGCTACCGTCAAACGACCTCCGACCGGAAATTGCTTCCCGAAAACGCGTGTGCTACCATTTATTTTGGTGTCCAATCATTTAACTTGTTAAAAACTTAATGTCATCTGCAAACATCCAGAGAAAAAATATTTGAACCGTCCGGTGCTCTCGTCGAACCGTAAATCCGACGATAACGTAAACTTGAACCGTTGTCGTTCGATTTATTCCGGTACTACTTCGTTATTCCGTGTGATGATTTACTGTAAATGTTGTACATCTTTATTTTCTCGTTCCGGTCCCATTAGTAATGAGCTTTTTACAAATAAACGATAATTAACGAAAACGACTTGCATTACTCACAGTTACGCCACAAAATATTACTCGGTGCCCCGCAGTTGTTTTAATAACGATCTATAATCTCGTGACACAAAGCCCGAGCATGAAAATATCACGTACCGTGTACAATATTACAAAATATACCTACTGAATTTTCCGAGAACGCGTGTGTACCGAGGATTAAAATTAATTTATTATTACGTGCATTGCCGCGCGAAGTATGACCTATATAAACGTTTCTTGTGCGAAGTATACATTCCATGACAGCACAAAATGTCAAAGATTCAAATCAACATATTTACTTATAGTGCGCACATGTACAATCCTATCCGAATAATTTCCGTACACGATTCATAAATTAGTGATCCTGTGACTCTTACGATGGAAATGGAATGGATTGGTTTTTATTTTTTAATTATTCTCTCAAATCCCTGACTGTTTTAATTTTTTCATCGTCAAATCGATTTTTTTTCGAAAACACAAAATGAAAAAACAATTTACACTCACCACATTTTTGACGATAGATGACAATACGTTTTGTGACAAGCCACGAGCTTAACTTTAGTTAACTTAATAATATTATTTTATTAAATAATATCAAAGGGTTGCAAATTCAACTTTTATAAAATGTCGAGAAGTGCTTCTTCCGAACTCCAAAATCCTACCCTCTTATATAATACAGCTCTATTGAGATACTTTCGGCTTTGAGGGATTGGAAATATCTTTCCCAAAAGTAGGAAATGTAGATAGAATTCAGGACAAGCAGTTGAAGGACTTCCGTGAAATCTTACTCTCGCAACTATTGTCACTTTTCCATTTGAAAACCTATAACTTATAACAATGGACGAGATAAATGTTCTAACACTTAACATAATGTAGTCCGAAACAATATAGCATAAATTAGAGCTAACGAGAAATTATTTACAATTTTTTCTTGAACACATAACGTATTCGTGTAATTATGTCGTCGAACAAGCTCTACAATTGAGCGGCGAACGAATATTATCCTTATAATGAGCGATCGACGTCAGCAGACATGCATCATTGTATAATATCGTTTTATAAGAATATTATTTTGTGGAGGCAAATTGATTAATAGTTATAGATAAATACATTATTGATTGGTAGCGTTTAACGCGTAATTGTTTTAAAAATAATTATAATTAGGTGAATGGAATCGTACAAAGTAAACTGCTGCAGAAGTCTATTATTATGAGTCATAATAAATAATGATAACGATATAATAATAATTACCGCTGAACGCGGATATTCCTATCACAATCCGGTAACTCACGTGAGACTTCACTCTGTATAACGTATGCACATATAAATAATTTAAAATTAAATTTTTTTTTTTTAAATTTTTTTCACTAACACGATACACCCCCGGAGAAGGGGTGTACTGTTGATATACGCGTAATATAGCGTATAAAAGCGTGTACGTTTATCACAAATTAAGATGTCAATAAAATATTTCGGGCACCAGTATACGTTGGCTGCCGAGAAATGAAAACATATTTTTCTCTCTGTAATCCGGTGTGACATTCGTGCAGTATATAATGCGCGTCAGTACGAAACACCCAGAGTTCGGGGATCGAATTTTCAATCACCTAACTTAATATTACGTTCGGCGTATACTACAATCGATTTTCTAACACAAACGATTTGCATCGTGAGTCGAGTACGCAGCGTTCTTTGCGATAGAAACCAGATAGAACAACACACCACAACATCGGGCAGTTACTTATTGGTTACGACTTCATATACCATCGTGGAAAAATCGAAATCGTTTTGATAACATTGAAATGGATATTTTACGATAAAAACATAATATAACCACGTCATACGAACACATCGCATTCTCTTTATCAGTGAAACGAATAATACATAAATACGTTTTATTCCCCTTCCTGAAATTTTTTAGCTCCAAGGTTTCCGTGTGTTTGTCGTAGACAGGTAAATAGATAGGCTAATACATGTACATTACTATCGAAATTAAAATAAGACATTTGATTTTAACTGTAAAATCATTACTATTGATTGCCAAATTATAAATTCTGCGTTGTATAGGTGCGAATAAAATAAAAAAATCTGTACAGCTTCATTGTGAAAATAAAAAGTTTATTTAAAGCCATATTTTCGAATTATTTACTGTGAACTTGTTAGCAATAATATTTTTGAATTACGATTTAGAGGTGGTTAGTTAAAATTTTATTTTGTCATATCTCCTGTCACTTTGCCACATGGGTGTAACTTGGAAATTTATTAGTGGGGGGGGGGGGGGGGGGGGTAAAAAAAAAAAACAAAAAAGAAGGGGGGGGGGGGGGGGGGGGGGGGTAAATATATAAAACATATCTAAAGAAAAGGGTTCCGCGGCCAGGGTTTGACTAGCTCTATACCTCAGCCTGGGCAATATAATTTCGAACGACCTCAATGGAACTTTATAAGTAGGTACCTAATCAAATTATTTTTTAACTGAAAATGTATCTTCATAACTCAAAAAAATAATATACACACAGGTATATTTGAATATTTTCAGATTTAATGTTATACTTTAAATAAATCTAGTTTACGCATAATATACGAGTATCTTATCTATAATATTAATATAATAGCCTACCTATTAAAATGAATTTTACAGCATGAAAAATAATTTGATTTAAATATGTTTATACATTTAATTTTAATTGAGTTAGAACAGTGGTCAGTAACTAACGTCTCTTTTATATGGCCCGCCAGTGGTGTAGCCAGGATTTTTATATAAGAGGGGCTCATCATTTTTTTGGATAAGTAAGGTAAGAGAGGATATGAGAATTCACCATTAACCCCCCCCCCACCATCTACCACCAAGTTTTTAAATTTAATTCAAGCATTTTAGTATAGTTTTAAAAATATTTATTAATATATAATTTATAATAATAATAAAAATTTTGATTTCAGTGTTCAGTCACTTGCTCCACTCTGACAGCTGCATCCTCTTAGGCGAATTTCTGGCAAATTCTGGCAAATTAATCTGGCAAATTTCACTTTCATCGAATTACTCTTTTTTATTTATATTAGCCATAGCTAACCCATTCAGTCTGTTTTCCGACATGTGCTTCTTAAATAATTTTTTAAGCGATGAAGTGCAAAAACGTTCTTTCCGGAGTGAAAAAGATAACTGGTAATGTGACGAATAATTATAAAAGTATTTTAATGTTAGGTTGAAGATTGGTGCAATGAGAGAATGAATCAACAGCAGAATTCGGTTTTGGAATAGAATTTTAACTCCATTGTTGCCACCGTATGAACAGCTTAGCTCTGATTGTAAATGAGGTAATATCATGGAGATCTTGGACATATATTTTAGCAGCTTTTATAATATTTTCATCGTCATACATATTTAAATTGGCCGGAATAAGTCCTTCAAGTTGCATAACTAGCCTTTGATTAAAATGAGCATCCATTGATTCTATTAAATAGCCAAGAAAAAGAATAAAAGTAAAACATTTAAAATATATTTCTGGATAAAGTTTTCTCTCTGAGTTTGCTTTTTACATATTCGTAGCATTTTTATTTCAATATTAACACTTTTTCCCATGTTCACGTCATTAAATATTTGATAGTGACTCGCCACAACCTTGCATGATAACCATAAAAAAGATAGTGATAATCATGGTAGAAACTAGAAGTATTAGTAATCTGTAATATCTACGCCAAAGACAAACACCTGTTATTCGTTAATCGTCAAAATTTAGTTAATACCAAAGGTTTAAAATACTTAAATAAAAATAGTAGTACACTAATTTAGTACATAGATACACTAAACATATAAACACGGCCCATGGGGGGGCTATAGCCCCCTTAGCCCCTCCTGGCTACGCAACTGTGGCCCCGCAGTTAATTTCAAAATTAGCAAACGTCTTTGAATATCATATAAAGTTTTTGTATTGTATGGCCCTAGAACAATTTTTAATTTGTGAATATGGCGCAAGGGTTCATAAAGTTTGCCGACAACTGAGTTAGAACTTGTTCTAAATGTTTTTAATAAAATAATTGTTTACCGGTAATAAATGACTTGAGGTTGACAGAAAGGTTGGAAACTAGGTACAGACTTGTTATTTATTTATTTGTTTATTTATTATTAATATACGAAGCAAAAAAACCTCCATTTATAATTTGGATATAAATATGACAGTCATATAAGTATTTTAATAAATTTATGAGTATAAGTATAATAATTATTATTATTGTTATTGACATAACGTCAAAACTATTGCAACTTTTTTAAATAAAAGTCTAATAAATCTTATAAAAATTATTATTATCGAAAAACAATTTCGTTATCGCATATCTTGCAAGACCGTGTCTACTCATACCAACATTTTCTTTTGGTTAAATCATCGTTTCTCAACCTTTTTAGTGTCGCGACCCCCAAAATAGGTATAAAATATAGTCAATCACTTCGCGACCCCCCCTCCATCTAGGTTAGGTAAAAATTTAAACAGTAAAAATATCCTATCATTAACCAAACAAAATATAACATTTTATATACCAATTTATAAATACCATATCTAGTAACTTAAGCTTATCAAGTTTGAAAGTTATGTATCGGGTCGTTAGGAATTTCTATTAGTGGAGTAGTGCCCGTTTTATTGATAAGATATGCTTATTATTGTTATTTTTAATATTATTTTTGTGTGTATGAAACGATTAATTAATCGATGATAGTCGCACGTCGCTCGTGTTGTTAAACTCATGTGATATTGCGTTTATTAAGTTGATTATGAGTACATCTTTTTAGTTTTGTGTAATTTGAATTAATGATTATGGATAAATATATAACAAAATGTAATGATCCGTCTACTTCTGGTGAACCAGCGAAAAAAAATTCAGGCCATATAACAATAAGTATTTGAAGTATGAGTTTATTTCACTTGATAATAAGTCGCAATGTGTTGTTTACTTTCAAGTTCTATCTCAAAAAAGTATGAAATCTTCAAACTTAATTGGACATCTGGAAACAAATCACCCACTTTTAGTAAAAAAAAACCAATTGATTTTTTTGAGCGTAAATCACTTTTTTTAAAAAATCAACAAACTTGTATTCTTAAATCAAGTCAGAATAACACCACAACACTTGAAACATCATATTTAGTAACACTTAGGGTAGCTAGGAAATCAAAGCCGCACACGATTGCTGAGAATCTCATTCTACCCGCTGCTATTGATATGGTCAATATTATGATAGGTGCAGAAGAAGCAAACAAATTAAAAACTATTCCATTTTCAAATGACACAATATCAAGACGAATTAATGAAATGTCAACTGATGTGCACAATCAATTAGTACAAAATCTAAAATCAAGTGAGTATTTTTCTATTCAGTTTGACGAATCAACAGACGTAACAAACTTGGCACAATTTTTATGTTTTTATCGCTACGAATGTGACGGGACAATTAAAGAAAATAAGCTTTTTTGCAAATCAATACCAGGTCATGCTACTGGATAAGATCTTTTTGAATTATTTATTGAAACAATAAAAAATAAAAATTTGGACTGGAACAAATGTATATCAGTGTGTTCTGATGGCGCAAGAGCAATAACAGGGAAAAATAATGGTTTAATAGTAAAATTAAAAGAATTAATTTCACATATTAAATGGACACATTTTTTTCTTCTCAGGCTTGCATTTACCGCAAAAAAAATGCCAGATAATTTAAAAAATATGTTATCTGAAGCTGTAAAAATAGTAAGTTATATTAAAAGTCAACCACTGCAGTGCAGATTGTTTTCCACACTATGTGAAGAAATGGGCTCCAAGCGCAAGTCACTTCTTTTCTATACCGAAGTTAGGTGGTTGTCACGAGGAAAAGTTTTAACGTGGATTTTTGAGTTGCGAAATGAATTAAAAATATTTTCGAAATAACATGGAATAACACATTTCGATCGAAATAACACATTTTTAATTTTTTTCCAAGATAATGAGACATTACTATTTTTGGCTTATTTAAGTGATATATTTTCACATTTTAATGACTTGAATATAAGCTTACAAGGCCGTGAAAATAACATTCTAATAATGTCAGATAAAGTTAATGCTTTTATCAAAAAACTTGGTATTTGGATCATTCGTCTCGAAAAACAAAAATTTGATGCATTTGATTTAACATCAAATTACATTGAAAAAAATGTAATCTTAAAAAGTCCTATTCTTGATCGTGTTTTGGATACCATGAAAACACATTTAAGAGAATTGAAAATTCAATTACTTGAATATTTCTCATTTAACGACAATGACTTCTCAAATATATGGGTTCTTAATCCATTAATCCATTTGATGAAAATATTGTTGCAGTTGCCAAATTACCAGTTGAGACTCACAACCAACTGATAGAATTATCAGTTGATAAGACATTACAGGTACAATTTGCATCTCAAGATTTAAATAAGTTTTGGATTGCCCGAAAAAATAAATATGGAATTTTGGCAACAGAGGCATTGAAAATTTTGATTCCGTTCGCTACTTCTTATTTATGCGAAAAAGGTGGCAATAAAAACTAAGTACAGAAATCGTTTGTTATCACTAGATAATAACTTACTTTTATGTGTTTCAGATGTTGAACCACAAATTAAGCAACTTTTAAATGTAAAACAAATTCAAAGATCACACTAATTATTTATTTAAAATTATTTAACAAGTCTTAAATATTTAAATAAAAAGGTACATTTTGTAAATCAACGTTTTATTATTTTTGACTTGCGTGAACCCGAGTCAAGGTGTTAGCGACTCCCTGGTTGAGAAACGCCGGGTTAAATGTTGTATAAACAAACGAAAACGATACGTAGTATGGTTAACATATATTGGACACATCTTTTGTATTCAAATTTCCTACAATGGTTCTATTTATAAATATTGTGATGAAATCATTGTTATCAATCGGCCTATCGCGACATTAAATATGTTCAATTTTCAAACTCCAGGTTATCTAATCCTGTGTCACCGCATCTATTAGTAACGTTATCAAGCCTGGATTAGGCCATGGCTCCGGGCCCACAACGGATATCAAACAATAGTAGGCTCCTGGTGGATATTTAATTTTTTCGTTTTTTAACTCTTTTTTTAACTCGTATAAAGAACAAGTATAAAATAGTATATAGTTTTATAATTTTGTGTTCAGAGAGTAATATTTTAAAGGTAATGAATACCGATAATATAATTAAAGGGTTTGCTTCCCAAAAAGAAAGAAAAAATTATTTATACAAATAACATTTAAGCTTCATCATAAATAGTTTTTAAGTTACAATCTATATATAGGGTATGGTTTGACACATATGGAGGAGCGTTAACTAATTTCCTTAAGGTCCTATTTTAGAAAACATGTATCTTATTCAGATTAGATTTTTTAGCAATTCCCCATAGCTGCAATCCGTATGTCCATATGGGTTTTAATAAGGTTTTGTACATAAGGAGTTTGATACTAGGGATGGCTTTATTACCAATTAAATGCTTAAGCATACGAAGTTGGTTGTTAAAGGAAAGTCTTTTTTCACGTAGATGTTGAGCCCAGGCTAAGCGTTGGTCAAGTGTTAGAACAAGGTATTTTACAGAGGGTGATGAAGGGATAGGGATGCCATAAAAAAGTACATTCGGGCAAGATGCTTGCCTTAGAGTAAAATTAATATGTATTGATTTATTTTGATTTACATTAAATTTCCATTAGGTATTCCATATTTTCATGAGGCCCAGATGGGTTTGCAAATATAAGAAGGCCAACGATGGGTCATCATTAATCGATATAATCACTTTATCATTCACATAGTCCGCGACTGTGGTGTTTGATCATGTGGGTTGCTCAGAGACAAAGATATTATATAGCAATGGAGATAATATACCACCTTAAGGAACTCCAGCATTTATACTTGCTATTTCGGACGTGGCAGTTCCATAGAAAATTTTAATAGAGCAATCAGTGAGATAAGATTTAAAAAGTAGGAAGTAGGATGTAGTTAGGAAGGATTTCAGTTTAAATTAGAGACCTTGATGCCAAACACAGTTAAACGCCTGAGAAATATCTAAGAAAGCACACGTTCAATATTATTTTTTTTCAAGAGAATAGGAGATTGCATCAACCACCCGGAGGAATTCATGTATAGTAGAATAAGAGGTACGAAAATCAAATTAATAATCGGGGAGGATTTGTTTTTCAGCGATGATTGGAGCAATACGTTTGAGCAGAAGTTTTACTAGGATTTTTGCAAAGAAGGGTAGGAGACTTATTGGTCTATAGGAAGATGTAGCATCAGAGGGTTTAATTGGCTTTTGAATCATGATTATATTTGAAAATTTCCAAATAAGAGGAAAATATGATATTCTGAGTATTGAGTTGTATATATGGGCTAGATGAACAATGGCTCTTTTTGGTAGATTTCTAGCAACTTCAGCCGTAATGAGGTCGAAACCAGTTTTCCAATAATAGATATCACAAAATTGCTTATTATATAATATATTAAAAATATAATAAAATAGTAACTTCTTTGTATTTTAGCTATACCATAAACCAAATATGAATGAACCACTATTGCCGATTTCTAAAATTTTCATTTTCATTTACTTGTCGTAGGGAAAGTGGCGTCCCCATCGCCCAGCACTAGCTGCTGCAATAGCCATCCTCTGGCTTTAGTTGTCTGGGGTCTGGTCCTCCAAGTTGAGGGTTTAGCGTAGGTCTGATAACCTTACCTAAGCAAAACTCTTAAGTTATGATATCATAAATATCGAAGCCTCGGTCAAGAGATTATGGATTGAAAACTGAAAAATGGAAACGAAACACGGGATTAAAAATAGCAACCTGGAATGTAACAAGCTTGTTTAAACTAGTTAGCAATCAAAAAAAAAAAAAGATGAATTTTATGATAAATTAACGAAAATGTATGATATACAATACGGAAAAATTCAATAAAAATAGTGCCCGACACCCTATAGAAACCGTGCAGATAACGGAAAAGGCGCCACGTAGTGGACAATCTGCAAACTAGTTAGTAGCAACAGTTTCGTACTCGGTACATACAAATTTCACTATTAAGTGTTAATATTTGCTTATTTTACTGTTTTATTTGAACTTTCCTTTAACAATGAGCGAAAATAAAAAGAAAAGTGGCCAAAAAATGTTTAGTGTTGTGAATTGTAGCAATACATACAAAACTGGTCATAAATTATTTAACTTTCCAAATCGACAGCATAAAAAAGAACTTAAAGAAAAGTGGGTACAAAGTATTAAAAGAATGAAGTTAGTATTGTTTTTGTCTTACCATGTGCTAATATTATAGTACTTTTAATTTCTCTACCAATAATGTGTGTATGTCTGCAGTATTGATGAAACACCATGGATACCTACATCCAATTCAGTAATATGTAGTGACCATTTTATTGGAAATAAGCCAATAAGACATCCAAATAGTCCTGCTTATATAAATTTTAAATTTAACTTATATTTTTATATATAAACTTAATGAATTAAAATAATTAGTTAATTTGCTTAGCCTTGATCATTGATATTGTTATTACTGAATACTGATGGGCATAGGCGCAATTATGTGGGGACATGGGGGGTCTTAGCCCGCAAAATATTTGGATAGCCCCCTCAAATATTATTATTATTTCAGATATTATAAATATTGCACATTCCATAACCAAAATATACTCGCATTGCATTTGTTCTAGCTCCCCCAAAAAATTGACCATAGTTGCGCCTATGCTGATAGGTATATGATTAAAATATTAAAGAAGTTTGAAGTTTTATTTTTTTTAAATACTTTATAATTTATAGTTAATACAATAATACTGCCAACAAAAATAATTATTTGACAACTAAATTAAGATAGTATCTACGAAAAATTAAATATAATTATATATATATGTATGAGGCGTGTCCAGAAAGTAAGTTCCGTTGGGCAATAAAAACATGTAAATGTGTAAATTTTATAAAAATTTTATTTGAATATAAAATACATGTATTACTCTATTTTTCAACATAGTTACCACCATTATTTAAACACTTATCATATCGAGGTACTAGTTTTTGTATCCCTTCATCATAGAAAGATGACGCCTGTGATTGTAACCATGCGCTAATAGCCTTTTTCACCTCATCATCTTCGTTGAAGTTCTGGCCACCTATAAATGATTTCATGTGTACAATTCATGTGAACCTCCTGTTTTCATGAATTTTTTTTTTCAACTTCTTGCACCAAAACATCACTAATCAAAGATGGTCGCCCAGTTCGTTCTTCATCGTGAACATTTGTACGGCCTTCTTTGAAAAGTCGCACCCATCTCCTTACCATTGAATCACTCATCGCATTTTCTCCATAAACTTCACAAATTTGACGATGAATATCAACTGGTTTGATATTCTCTGCATTTAAAAAACGAATCACAGATCGTAACTCACATGTGGCGGCATTTTCTATTAGTTTATCCATTTTAAAACACTCGCCACGTGACATACGTACACTAACTAGTCACGGAATGGTTTTAAAATGTTCTAAATAAGTAAATGAAATAATCTGATATGACCGTAATTAAGATAACATCGTGAGCGCGATAAAAATAGAAAACGGAACTTACTTTCTGGATATACCTCGTATATATAGATTATAGGTGTGGGGAATGTTAATTATAATATATTTGCAAACTAAAAATTGTTTTTCTTGCTTCGCTCAAAATTTCATTGTTCATTTTTCGATTTTGCACTTTTGCAGACTTTTATTAAAAATATTATGACCAATGAGTCTGAGAATATCATTGGGCGTAAATTCGTCTCTACCAAGTTGTACGTGAGTTATCTCCCCAGAGCGTTAGTTGTCTTTCTGCACGGTGTCTATACCACCTTGCAGGGCGTGGAATCATTCACCGAGAACATTAGTCAGGAGGAAGTGAATGTGGTAGTCGTGGGTGTAAAAAACTGGGAGGCTCCAGAATCTGATAACATACCGGCGAAGTTACTGAAATTCGGAGGAAATAACTTTCAGAAAGTTTTATTTAGATTATGCGATAAAATTTGGACAGAAGAACAAATGCCAACAAGCTGACACGAAGCAGTCATCATACCACTACATAAAAAAGGTGATAAAATAAAGTGTGACAACTACAATGGTATATCCCTCCTAAATACAGCATACAAAATATTTGCCAAAATTCTACTGAAACGCCTGATGCCATACGTAGACAAAAATATAGGTAGCTACCAAAGCGGTTATAGAAAAGGAAAATCAACAATAGACCAACTGTCAGTTATAGGAAAAATCATTAAAAAAAAGTATGAATACAGAAAGAACATGTGGCAGTTGTTCATAGATTTTAAAAAGATGTATAACAGCGTACATAAAGAAAGTCTATATAACATTATGCATGAATTCGGGTTTCCTAGAAAACTGATTAGACTAGTAAAACTCTGTATGGAGAACACACAGTACACAGTGAGAGTAGACAACATATATGTTATGACATTATAATGTCCACCCCCTTTACTGTAGACACAGGATTGAAACAAGGAGATGCTTTGTCCCTAATTCTATTTATCCTGGTACTGGAAAAAGTTGTAAGAAAATTACAGTGCCTAAGAAGCAGTCAAGTTACAAACGCGGAAAAAGTCGGTCTAACAATAAACACAAACAAGACTAAACAATGGAACTAATAAATAGTGACATAGACCCACAGCAAAGTGAAGAAATAACGTTTGAAAAAGTAGAGAAATTCAAGTATCTAGGGGTAACTCTGAACATAAAGAACGATTGGTCTAAAGAAATAAATATACGTATAAATAAAGCGGAAAACCCATCTACGCATTACTGAAATTTCTTAACTCAAAAACGCTCTTAAGAAGATCTAAAATGAGATTATATGTGTCAATTATAAGACCTACATTGAACTACAGATGTGAAGCCTGGACTACAACGGTGACGACGGAAAGGAGGTTAAGAACTCTTGAAAACAGGATTTGGCGAAAAATATGTGGCCCTGTGTTTGACACGAATATGGGATGTTGGCGAAGAAGATTCAATAGAGAACTGCAGGAAATGATGAATCTGGCTCCAGTTACTAGCTTCATCAAAGGTCAAAGGATCCAATGACTAGGTCATATCCTAAAAAGAGAAGAAAACGACACTGTACGGGTTGCGTTTGAGTGGAAACCTAAGAGAAAACGACCAAGGGGACGTTCCAGGAAGAGGTAAATTGATGGAGTGGCAAAAGACCTAAAGGAAATGGGCATAGAAAATTGGCATGAAATTGCTCAAGACAGAAAAAAGTGGCAGGTTATATTAAGGAGCATTCACATTAGTATTTTCAATTCGAAACACAGCCATATCGCGGTCTTTATTCACATTCTTGCAAATGTAATTGATACTTTTCTTCGAACCACAGAACTCAACATTAATATAAACACTGAATTTTTTGCTCAATATAGGATAATATGGTACCACCCAATGATTTTCCATGTCAATCTCTGCCGTTTAAGAGCAGTTCAATAACGAACATTGTGACCGGAGAATTTTAAATATAAGATATATTCGTATAATCTTTAAAGATTTAGATAGTAACTTAATCTGGACCTTCATAGATTGCTCATATAGTATACATTCAGTTACAATTAAGTGTTTTATTATAATGCTATATTCTGTGCGCACATATTTAATTTAATTTTAAAACTTACTGTACCTAGAAGAAAATTAGTAGTATGAAAAACGAAGGAAATAAAAATTCTATTAAGGTGCACTTATATATCGTGTAATAAGTCATTTCAACAATAAAAAAATAAGTGTTTACTCTTTCTTTTTCCACTTTAACCCCAAAGATATTGAAAGAAAAAACTGAAGTTATTATCTTGGAATTTTAAACAAACACGATTCAAGTGCATGTGCAATTTTGCATGTATTAAAATTAATTAAATATGCCATTGCAAATGTGTCCAATTAATTTTAATAATTCTACAAATGCCAAAAAAAAAAGTTATATAATATTTACTTGAGAAATAATAGATGACAACAAATAGCCAGGCACAGAGTATTAAATAATAAATAACAATTAGCCTAGAAACATTAAGAAAATATATTAACAACATTAATGGTGTACACAGTTTGTCATTAAGAACTCATAATGTTATAATGTAGTGTAGCACTGGTTGGTAATGCTAGAAGGGATTTGAAACATTGCCTTACTTATTGTATCAAGGCAGGAAAGTAGGGTAGAATAATTAATTTGATTAATTTCAAAGTTCCATAAATGAGTAAATTAGTATGATTTTAATTTATTTTAAATAGAATCGTAGTAATAATAAAAATTAACTTTATAATTTAATTTTCATTAAATAAAGAACATAACTAAGAAACTTCAAAAATGTATGTTAAGCATATAGAGGGCTGTTCTACTTGTAATATGTTATATATTACCATACCACTATCAAATTCCTGGGCCTCCTACAAGAACGCAGAATTTCTAATATTTTAGAACTGAAGAAAAACGAAATTCACCGCAGGTATTCTTAGAATAAATCTTAGTATTTAAAAAGCTTTAAAAGTGATAAGACATAAAGAAAAAATAAAAATAAAATCAAAATATTTGCATAATTTTTTGCCCACATGATTGGGCAGAGTACTTCATTAATGATATATATATATATACATACAGTGTAGATGTTATTTATTTTGCTACATCAAATAAATCTAGCATAAGTTAAGACAACTATTTGAATAATTTATACGTTTATACGTTAAATTATTTAACTTTTAACTTAAATAATAATTAAATTTGTTATTAATTATTAATACATTCCATACATTTCAATATATCCATTTAATGTAGAGAAATAAATAACATACTTACTTACGGTTATTATGCTATAAGTTATAACTTACACAGATTAAAGTAAAAATTAATATTAGTTAAAATTATAATAAGGTGTAAATATCACCTTAATCAATAACGGTAAAATTGTAAAGTCTAAATAACCCTAGAATAATTATTTTCAGAATTACAGTAAAAATATTGAAAATCCCGTGCATTTTACCATTGTTTTTTTTTTTTTTTTTAAATTACTGTAACTTGACCGATTTTGGACTTAGAAAAGTGATTAAGGTACCAAAATTTATTAAAAACTAAGCGAAAAATAATTAAGTGGTTACCATTTAAGAAAAAAAAAGTTGTACTGCACATGTGCCTATCGAATCAAGTTAAAAAAATTCGAAGATAATAAAAATGTGTATTTTTGTGTATTACAAACCAACTAAAAAACAATTCAAATTGCATACCTTTACGCAAAGTTATTGAATGTTTTCAATTAGCGTTTACACATTGTATATATATGGTATAATATAATATATATGTTAATATTATTGCATATTTTATAATTTAATTATAATAACTCTTTTATTTGAAATTCTAGTGATTTAATCCACAGATAATTAATAATAATAATGTATTGTGTATAACTAAAAAATACAATTTCATAGGCCGTTATCAAATTACTTTTTTCTTCTTTTACGATTTATTTACTCGCACTCAGTTCTTATTTTTTTAAATTTCATATTTATTAAATTATTTATGCAATTTTATGATGACTTAGATCGAAACATGTAGTTATCACATAAATCATTCGAATACTATAGCTTTTGTGAGTTTTAATTATTAATTCTTTTTTTTTTTTTTTTGGTTAGACATAGTACATTTTTATTGCTACTTTTATTTGATTTAAAAATCACATATCAGACTAGATATCTTCATTTAAATGATTTTTATATTCAAATGAACGATGAATAAATGCATAAAATTTTATAAAACACCCTCGGAAACAATATTTTCAATACATCTAAAACACGATGCAATTTAGATCGTTTATTGGAATAAAAAGACAAAATTTACTTCAATGACAAGTATTGACCATTAATAATTGATGATGAACGGTTTAAAAACCACAACGTTTTTTATAGTCGGGGGGAAAAACAATTGTCTACTACGTTTAAAATTATTCATTTAAAACTTTCAGTCATCTTTCACCGAAAATTAATAAATATAATAAAGTACATTTTTTTTATCAAAATATTATTGTATTTTACTACCAGTTACCAAAGTAATTGTTGAATATTATTAATGGGTTAAACTTTATTTGTATATATTAAAAGATAATGTTAAAGGACCCCACCCAGAAAAAAATCAAAAAACCGCCACTGTATATTTGGATATATTACTTATTAGTTTTGTGATACATTTGAAAATTGTGCTATAGTTTGTAATTTATATTATCTACGATCCAAAAGATACAGTTAATAAACATTTTGACCGTTACATTCGAAACCAACGTATAGCTATTACTAAATGTGATTTTAATAAACGTTTCAACCGCAAATTATTTAATATGTATCGATGTGTAGTAAAAACGGAAAAGTTACATGACAAACGCTATTGACGTGAAAAAAATAACATAATATAAATTTATTGACTACTTTACGTTATCTATATTTAACAAAAAAAAGTTGACCACATTTAATTATATAAATACATATGTCCACTGTGGAAATAGTTGGCATTCTAAACGTTATTCAATAAGTACGTAAAACTCGTCTGGGAGAAATAATTCTTTCAGTCGAAGGGATAGTGTTCTGGATCATTTATCCATTGTCCACGTTAAGCACATATATCGTATGGTTTCTCCTGCGTGAGTCGACATACCCGAGGATCCCGAATCGTCCTTCGATACAAATAATGTACAAAATACGAACACCAGGACCTAAAATTAATGACATTTATATGTTTATAATTTTCGTTCCTCTGTAGTCTTTATCCGTCATCTATTCTCATAAATCTACGAATGAAATAATACCCTTGAGAAGTATCACGCATTCACAATTTGATAAAATCAAAAAAATAAATGAGCTGAATGTTCAACAGTCAATGTTTTCAAATCCCTGTACTTAAAAAATAATTTTTAGATTCTGTGAAAATTTTCGACAGGATTGTAAAGATTATAACAATTGATTAAGTTATAAATTTTTTTTTTTTCTTAACGAATACTATTTTTTAATCGATTTACGCGGAAAGTCTCGAATAAGAGAAAATCATCATCTAAATTTTAATATTTTTCATATTAATTTGAAAAAAAAGAAACCATCCAAACGGATCGACATGTAAACACACATAACGTTCAATAACTGTTCAGATTATTCCGATATTTAACCGTTTACGATAACCATGTTTTACCACGTAAAAGTGTTTCTACCGAATGCAGATTCGCTTCGATGTACGTTTCCAAGACGGATGCAATACGTACGGGATGGCGAGATTATTGTCTTATAGACTCCGCCGTTGAATACCTCACATCGTACCATTATAAAAAGCGACGAAATTATCATGGTCGCTGGTCTTTATTATGCAGTCCCGACGCACGCATTAGCATATGTAAATTATTTTTGAATATCTGCCATACCGGTTGAATATATGTATGTATGCATGTGTGTATGTGTGTGTGTGTGTTATGTAATTGTAAAGGTGCCCACGATATTATACTCTCGTCGTTGTGCGTCGTACGGAACCGTCGCTGCGCACCACATTCATCAGTTATTTTTGTTTTGGGCCATCATAGGTTTGCTTTTATTGTTTTACAATTGTCAGTTATTCAACTGATTCCAGCACTGAAAAATGTCCATACTCTGGCTGTCCTGGAAACATATTTTTTTTTAGAAAAAATATGATGCAAGTATAAAATTAACATATTTTTTATCATATATAACCACCTTAGTGGTCAATAAAATATAAATAGTTTTTAAAAATAGTTATCATAGGTGGGATAATATATGTTTCAACATGCAGCAAATGGTAGATTTAAATGAGTATAACAATAAAATATATAAATCATAATATGATAAAAATGAAAATATATAATATTATTTTATTCCTAAACAATGGTATTTTACGATGCGAAAATTTATCTTTTACATAATATATACAAAATATAAATTAAAATATACTTAAAAAATAATTATCAAATATAATGAAAAATGTTAACTTCTATTATACTTTATTAAATAAAACATATTTTTCCATATCGATTTATTATAGTCCACCCGATCACTCAGATCACCTCCTTAATTCACCTCTTCAACAACGAATCTTAAAATACTCTTATTGAATTCTGTATATTGCATTGTCAAATGTAACTCAAACGACACAGGCCAGGCCAGGTTAACCAAGATCTGCCGAAATAGCGTTTTGAACATTATTTGCATTTAATTTGAAATAGCCGACTACCATTAATTATTATCTTAGCTACTTCACCAACATATGTACTTACTCGATCACAAAAAATTTTAATTTAGTAAATGTAAATCGGCTTTTGGTATAAAATTGCTCTTTTTTTTGTTTATTATTTATTTATATTATTATTCATCCATTCCGCTAACTACTGGATAACACAATCACGACAAGTCAACCGTTAAATAAAGTCGTTAATTAACTTGCCAATCCGTCATCTACATTATATTACCTTATTCCTTAACTCACATGTCGGCATCGTCTTCAAGCGATGGCAGCAACCGGTCGCTTGGCCCCAACAAATCAACCGGAAAAATTACAAAAATGCAATGCCTCCAAATAACACAACACAAATCAGGACTGGACCATAGCGATCAGTAACAAAGCTTCTCAACGTAAAAAGGTAGCAAATCCAACTAGCGCCATATTCCCCGCGCTACAGCAGATTTAAAATAATCAACCAGTTCTAAATTTGCCCGGTCAAACATTCGATTACGACAATTGGTTATCTCAGTCTCTTAATGAGACGCCCAGTTATGATTTGGCGATAATACATTTCACATGTTCTGCAAAGACCACGCGAAAACCGGTAAGGATGAAATCTATCGTCATTAGCTAAACTTAATCGTCCAAAAACGAGCCGAATTGGTTGCAACAGAAGTATCGATACAATTTATAACATTAGAAAAAATCGATTCATCAACTCATACTGGCCCAAAAAAGTTCGAAACAAATACTCTGCTACATGGTATTGTAGATACGGATGTACCTAGTCGAAATAACATATTTGGAAAAGGCATTTCGACTTGTCAACGCCTTTTGGAGTGCAATTCGAGAGCAACATAATCGGAACCGAAATATATCACATTCAACTCTAGAGACCACTGTTGCTGTAAACCTTGCGACAACTGTTGCAAAGAAATATTATCGGTAGCGCGACATCGCATCACGTAAGTACACTTTCCTCACACCTACGCCATTCTACACCATCAGTCCAGGGTACACGGTTACTTCTAACCGATCGCGCTGGATCCACGTTCATCATCGGGGGACGGGTGGGTGGACGCAGATACGGATACAAGAGGGGTATATGAGAGCAAAGCTCCCCTTCTTTGACATTAAGTAGAACAATATCGGATGTAGGTACCCATAATATTAAAAAATTAGACGTAAGAAAGACATCGTATAAATTGAAGGAATCAAAGAACTCACATCATTGTAAAACCAATACATTCCTTGCTTAGTTCAAAATCTAAGGAGCTAATGAGAGATCTATCTCCCTATGTGTAAGCATTAATAAGTATTAATAACTGTAAGGGGCGATAATTTTTTTTTTTTTTGCTCTGAAGCGCGCAAATTGTCTTAATGCGACACTGCATAATAGAATGTAATAACTCTCCCAAAATATTGTAAATCCATCGAAAATAATTTCACGTACCACCGTTTTATTGCTTTGTAAAACTAATGCACCGACAGTGTTTGTTCATTTTTTTGGTTATCTGAACACTAAAGTTCGATAGGTATTAGGTATGTCTTATTTATTACAATGATATGATATTTTTTTTAGGTTCAGAAAAACCAAACCAATTTTTAATTCTTCGAGAATGAATACTCAGATGAACAAAATGAACAAAGTCAAACAAACAAAAAAGTAAATTACTGTAGATTAGTTCATTAATTTGTTATAGTTCACCACTTATACTTGATTTTAATACCGTATATTTTTACGCATATAATTGAGTAATCAGACAAGAAATAAAAAATAAAAGTAAATTTAACTTTTTTACATTGGATTTTTACATTTCAGTAAAATTTAAATCTATAATATATGTATTTCATTCAGTTTTAAAAATGAATTTGGTGAATTTTTAAAATTGAACTTTTTATTATTAATGTTAATGTTATAGATAATAGTATTCAATTTTATTTTTTAGTCGTTATAATTAATTTTCTTAATAATCTAACTATATTTTGAATGTCTTAAGATTTTTAAAAACGTTTATACTTAAATGATAAGTAAGTCAAACTTAGCTCAAAATAATTATAAGACTCAACTAATTTATAAGATTTAATTTTAGAGTTACTTTAATAGAGTACGACTAACACTTACATATTTTACATTTATATTCTTAGAATTATATTCATATATTATAGGTGTTTCGTAAACAAATGTAAACAATTAATTGTTTTTTTTTCAATTACTAAGTTCAGTTTATAGAAATGTATTGATAATTTATTTATTATAACATAGAACTGAAGTTAATAAAGTGAATGAATCTGACCCAAAAAAAAAAATTAAGTGTAAAAATAATGGTTTGTTAAACGAACCAGCTCAAGTTTCATTAGATAAAGAAAAAGGAAAACGCGTTGTTCCTAAAGCATCTGTAAAGACTACACAACTCATTCAGAAGTATTTTATAATAATTTAATAAGTTTATCAACCATGTATTTATTTATTTATTTATTTAGTTTAATTTATCGGTCGATTAAGTATTGAATTTTAAACTTTATTCTAATCTTTGCCGATAGTAATAGAAATTTTTTTAAAAAAAATTACACAATTAAAAGAAAACAAGATTCGTTTAATGACGTATTTAACGAAAATTTATTATTTAAATTGATACATAGGTTAAGGTTGCAGGTTAGGTAGCAGTGTAACGTACGTTACACCCACATCCATGATCCATCTATAAAAGATACAATACTTTTTTATAAGATATTTAAGAACAATTTCAATTACTACAAATATGAATGAATTCAACCAACCGAACTCAAATGCATATTTAAAGTAAAGATTAAGTAGGTAGATGCATTTCATAATCTATGTAAATATATCATTATAATATAGATACTCAGAATGGGATACCAATATCACAATTTATTTGAACTGATATTTTCACCTCTTCCGATCAATAAAAGATTTAATAATTTTTGTTTCTAACAGAATATTTCAACTCCAAATTATCATAAGATTATTATTTATGAACTCGACAATAGTCAAGCATTAATTATAGAATAATAAATGAGATTTTTAATAATTTTGTATTTTATTGATAAAATGTATTTATTTTCTAGAGCGCAAACGGATTTGACGTTAAACTTTTTCCAAAATATACACCGTTTTCGTTTTACAATTTGTTTTCGAAAATCTATTCAATTTTGTCAATTTGATATTTTTTTTTTTTTTCATTCCGTAATTGACTTTTGACAGTACTATTTTTATCAATTTCCAGAAACTTCGAATTTTTTCACCAAACTCGAATTTTCCATATCTGCACGAGTGCGAAAATATTTCATGAAATTGTCACTTTTTCGGTAAACGGTCACTCTACTTTGATATCATGAATTTTTTTACAATGTGACAACTAATTTCATGTACCACATAGGATTTTTTAGACTTATTATAGTCAAATTCATTATTGATTTGTTAACAGCGTCTTTCAAATAATGCAATGTATTTATATTATTACCTGACTATCTGGAATATGTAGAATTTATCGGTTTTGATGTAATATCGCATCAGCGATTTAGTTATATCTAAATATTTAAGAGTATAGTTTTTATGTTGATTAAATGCTATTGTACATTCATACATTTTCATTAATTTTAAACGAAACCCTTCTACACTTTTTTTACTAACTATAATAAAAGCTTTTCGTTTAAAGTGAATTATATAGTTGTACAATAGGATTTGACCCACACAGCAACCATACTCTTAAATATTTAGGTATTACCAATTCGCTCATGTAATCTTACTCGTAAATCAAAACCAATAAGAAATTCAAATTGTAGGTCGCCAGGTTAGTTCAATAGGTTATGTATAGATATATAATTGTATTATTTAATAATCGTTTATAAAATTCGATAAAGGATAGGTGGACTACAATAAAATACTAATACGAATAAAATATATTGTACGGTACTCAAGATCTATAAAATACTCAATGTTAAATTGAAGTGCCCCTTTCATGGAAAAATGAACATTTCGTGAAAAATATTTGTGTTTCACGAAGTTTCCGTCCATACGTAGCAGTTCGGAAAGTATCGTTCCAGACCATTTACTAGACGTTATGCAATAACAACATTTCAGTTATAAGGTGATTACTTTTTGTCGACCTTTTACGTAACAAGTTTTTCTTATAAATTTGCATCAGCCTTTTGATGATATTTTTTCGTCGTACGCCCGCACGTGATGGCCAAGCCTGTTTCCCGAAATTATGAACATCCAGTGCTTATTGTGCACAGATTCCTCTACTGTTGCATTTGCTGTGAACCCGTTATTAGCCACAACTCGACCGTGAGTATATTATATTCTTCAGTCAACAACAGTGTTGCTGATGCTGATCGGCGATCATCATTATCGATTTTCTGCCACGAGCGCATGATAAAAATCTGTATAATTTACTCACATTTATATATTACAATACGTATTACTTATCATGGTGATTTTGACTGGACACCATCAAAGACCAATTACGTTATTAACATACGAACACGTTAAAATTTCAGTTGTGGAAAACTATGGCGGTTTGCAGCCCAAATGACCGTGCCCGGACACAATACGGATTTTTCTATTTTGGATGAACATGATCTGATCCTAGTATACGTGTATGCCTTGTTGACGAACACAAAAAAATCACAACCTAACCTTCAACGCTTAATTACACCTGACGAAAATGTTCTAATCTTCGTTACACATAAAGGCCACCGCGTCAAGTGAATTGATTGAGACCCGAAAAATATGTTCTTAATAGCAAGTATAATTTCTCAAGACATTGTTGCTGAACTGCGGCTTTGAAAAATGATTCAATATCAGTATCATAACCGCACACGTATGTACGGAAACATGACGTGAGATTAGAGAAATCTGGCGACACCGAAATATTTTGCCAACTTCTAACGAAAACACAATCAACAGTTTAATTGAAAACATGTGAAAAGCCGAAGTATGTAATATGTTCCAATCTCATACTAAATGGTCGGCAATGAACTCCGCCTATCGTTGTTAACAATGAAATGTCTACAATAATTATGATATAAATATTCTAATAATAAATTAATATTATTGTTATGTTTATTTTTATATTTTTATATATTTTATATTACATATCACGTAGTCATAAATACAGTGTTATCCTTTTAAAGTAAAATACTGGAAAGTAGGTTTATTATAAATTGATGAATTCAATTTAATCCGAGCTGTAAAGAATACTTTTAAAAAGTTTTTTTATTTTATTGTTTATATTTTAATTGTTTTTGATATTTAAAAGTAATACATACAGTTATTAAAGTTTATTAGTAATTATATATATTTTTATATTTTTTATATATCTCAAATGATTTTTTGTACAAAAATTCAACTTACCCATTTTGGAGGGGAGGGCGCAAATACAGTGATTCGCCAGAGACACCACCAAACCTCAATACGGACCTGCTTTCATTATGTCTGCGGAGTGTGCTAAATTCAACAAGCATTTAACCCATCTAGAAGATGTACTTCAATGTAACACATGTAACCACCAAGTTCACTTTTATTAACACGAAATTTCCGAAACAAATTTCAAAATAATGTCGAAAAACAATAAAGCACGTTTTATATGTAACAATTGCCAAATTATAAAAAACTCTAAAACCTCTTTGGAATCAACTAACAAATTAAAAGTCAAAATCGAAGAATTAATTAATTCAGTAAGTTGTATGAGTAAATAGTTTAATGGTTTGAATCAACGTTTAAAGAACTAAAACTAATTAAAATGGAAATTGAGCAAATCAAAAAAGAAAATAATAAACTATCTATAGAAATAAGGAAAATGAGGCAGAAAATTGATTTACTTGAACAACAAAACCTTGAAGCCAGTGTCGAATTAATAGAAATAACCAAAACCGAAAATGAGAACTACATAAGTATAGTTAACTTCACTTTGGAAAACTACCAGGAAAATACTCCGTAGTCAACCTCCAGTTCCACCCTTAAGAAAAACAGATGGAACGTCGTGGGCAATAAAGAACATAGAAAAATCGAATATATTCCGTCACCATCTGGACTCTACATTCAAAATACACGCCAATACTTTCTCCACTAGTCAAATTCACAAAGTAAATCACTTTTTACTCTGTCCATTACCAATGAGTCTACCTCTCAATACATACGACTAAGTGAAGTTAAATATACCATAGATAAATCTGTTCGAAAAAAAACCCCAAGCTTTGACCTAATAACTGCTGAAGTAGCTTCTCAATTACCTAAACAATTCATACTATTATTAACTCATATATACAACTCTATGATAAGATTAACCTATTTCCTCACCCTATGGAAATTCTCGATAATAGTGATGATATCAAAGCCAAATAAACCTCCTGATATCCCTAGTTCCTACAGACCTATTAGCCTACTCCCACTCTTCTCAAAAATGTTCGAAAAACTTATCCTAAAACGTATTATCCCAGTTATCGAATCAAATACTCCAAACAACCAATTTGGCTTCCGTATCAATCACAGCACCATACATCAAGTCCACCGCTTAGTAGATAAAATTTCATACTCTCTAGAAAAAAAAAACAAATATGTACTGCTGCATTTCTAGACATGGCTCAGGCCTTTGATAAAGTGTGGCACCAAGGACTCCTTTTCAAACTGAAATCCATCTTCCCACCTTACTACTACCTATTATTTAAGTCATACCTTGAAGACAGACACTTTTTTGTGCGCTCTGGTTCAGCCTTATCTAAAATAAATCCCATCCATGCTGGAGTTCCCCAAAGTGCCGTAGCAGCCCCACTTTTATTTAATCTATACATTTCCGATCAACCCACAACTAACCATACGATCACAGGTGACTTTGCCAATGATAAAGCTATTATAGCGCTTAACTCAGAACCAGAAATAGCGTCCAACCTCGTTCAAATCCACTTAAATCTACTCCAAACCTAGTATAAAGATTGAGGAATCAAGATAAACGAGTCAAAATCCACCCACTACACTTTCACTTTAAGACCAAAGAACTGCCCTACCATAACCCTTAATAACCTACCCATCCCACCCACACAAAATTTCTTGGCCTCCACTTGGACCGTCGACTGACCTGGGCACTCCACATCCACACCAAACGTATTGCACTGAATAACCGATCCCGTCAACTACGTCTCCTTCTAACATCTAAACACATCAATCTGAGCAACAAAATACTTCTATATAAACTACTATTAAAACCCATAAAGTTATATGGTATACAACTTTGTGGTTCAGCCAAACCATCAAATATAAAGAAAATTCAAACATTTCAATTTAAATGCCTACGACAAATTACCAAGACACCCTTCTATGTCTCAAACGATACACTCCATAATGACCTCTCTATTCCAACAGTACAACATGTAGCCAAAACTCTGTATAAGCGATTTCATTCAAATCTCTTCAACTACCGCAATCCTCTAATCTCAAACTTATCTACCCTTAGAATCCCAGGTGACCCTGGAAGACGCTTAAAATGCAAATGGTGTCGGGATCTCCTGACTGAATAAAACCCATTCACAATTAAAGAAGTTCCATCGCTAGATAGATTCTTCGCCCAAGTCATCAGTCCCTTTTATTTTATTTTACTTTATTTTTATTCTATTTCTATCTTATCAACACTTATGCTCATTGTAAAAATAATATATTTACAGATTGTATAATAAAACAAATTAAAAACAAAAAAAAAATAAATAAATAAAACAAATAAAACGTACAAAGTTCAAATGAATCAGTATAGTAATTTTAGTGATACACTGAATCACCTCTGAATTACCGTATTTACTGGTTTCAATATTTTTTAAAATCCATTCTTATTGCACGTATTGAATATTGGAGAGATCACCATATCTAATGTCTAGTTCATATAGTTTTAAGATGTAGCGATGATCAATGAGTGAGTAATATCTGATGTTATTCGATGAGAAAATTGTGAGTGCAACTCTTTTTGGGTGTTACCGTTGAACCTATGCCTTTTTATGTATAAATCACCCGAAATAACGGTTGAAGTATTAATTTGTTATGTATTATAATAAGTAAATATTAAATATAGTCCATCCGCCTCGCTGTACCGTTTACTATATTTAAGCATATACTAATATCCCTACAACAATGTTCAATTTATTTTGGATTATTTTTTTATTTATTAATTTTATTAAGAAAAGTCTGACAATTCGAGGTTTCAAATAAATGCTATTTATTAAAGTGTATTTGGATTACACAATATTTTTTGTTTTTCCTTTTGTGGTGCGTACACAAATAAATCAGGTTTTCTGACACGTGAGCAGGCCACACACCGTTATCCATGTGAGAGCATGAATTTTCAAAATTCAGTCCACACACTTGTTTTAATTGTCCTTGTAATTTGTTAATGATCTTTGCAAAAGCATGTGAGTCATACTGGACACTTCAAAAGTTTGAATTCCAATGGCTTATCTGTTGGAGTCATTGGGATGCGTGGTAATAGTACATGTTCACCTTTAAATTTTCCGTTTAAAATTATGACTTCGATTATGGTGTTATACAATTTAATAATTTACATAATTCTTAATCGGTGATTATTAAAATCAACATATTAAACAAATCAAATATTTCTTAGGTAACTAAAAATTGAAAAATGTATGCATCCAGTCCAAAACTGTTTCGACCCTTAAATATGCGATTTTCGAAAAATCCTTTCTTATTACACAGCGAAAGACTGTTCCAAATTTCAGGTGCGTACGTTGAATAGTTTTTGATTTCAGCGATCAGTGAGTCAGTGGTATTTAGATTTTATATTTCTAATATATACGCCGAATTTATGAAATTGTCGATTTCATAAAATCAGCAACGTTGTCGCCAAATATGTGTAATCGAAAATTTGGCTACCAAATTCACGAAATCGGCAAATTTTGATTGCTAATTTCGTGAATTAGACAGTCTTTTTCTGCCGATTGCACGAATTCGGTAACACATTATTATGATATAATTACAAATAGTGTCTTATGGCAGTAATTGAAAATTTCATCCTTCCTTTAAAAGTTGGTGACAATATGCTGGTGTCAATCCCGTCTGTGGATCGAGGGCGAGATGATGCAGCCAACCTTCTTGCAGTTATCATAGAAGAAAAAGATGGCAAATTTTTATCGGGACTAAAGAAGGGATTTTAAGCACATGGCTGGAGCGGAACAGTTTGGCAGCTACAAAGTACTGTTCCCTGACGACTGCAGACGTTCAACAAAATGAACATTCATTACGGGAACTTGTTAGATTGGCGTCAGTTGGGACCGAACAAGGCTATTGATTGGCTATATATTGACGTTATAATTGTCGTACGAATTGCACATCTAAAAAGTGTACATTTAAAAAAATAATATTATGTGTAATTCGCGTGTCATCCAGGCCTTACTTGCCAAAATATTTAAATATAGTATAATTTTTTTTTAATTTACTTTTTTTAACACATTAAAATATATTTATTATTTTATTATATTTCCGGTGTTTTACACATTTATTTAAATACATATAATATTCATTATTACAATTTGATTTTATTATATTTCCAGCATTTTATAAATTTATTTAAATTAAATTATGCTTTCTAATTTTTTAAGAAGGGTCTTTAGTATAGTAGTATAGTATAGTATTAAGTACCTTGAGTTGTCGATTTCACGTATTCGGCGACAACGTTGTTGATTCCATGAAATCGGCAATTTCATAAATTCAGCGTAACATAATATATAAACTGGTAGCATCAGTTTGACTCTCAGGTAATATTTTCAAATTCTATAATAATTAAAAAAAATATTTTTATTTAAATATAACTGAAAAATGAATACAAAATATTTACCTCTAATTCCACAAATTTATAATATTCATCATCGCTTGATATATTTCCATACAAATAGGTATCTGAAATACTAGAAGTAGAAAAGGAATCAAAATCACTCAAATTTAAATCTTGATCCTAAAAAAAATATTACAATATTTGTATTTTTAATGTTGATAATTTAATTTTCAATTGAATATTTAATAATAATATTTAGTAGGTATATTTAAAATATTATTTCACACTATAACAACATTATGAAATTACAAAATGTGTTATTATGTTGATGGTCAGTTAGCTAATGTTACTACAATAGCAGTAATAATTAAATTTAACATGAAGTGCCATTTTTTAAATATAACTTCTATAACAGGAATAAATAAACAATAATATTTTTATGTATAACAGACTTTGATAGGTTTACAATATTCTTAGTATAAATTATAATAATAATGTAGGTGTACTTACTTTCGTCGATTGGTCCATCATGGTGAATTATTATAATCCTAATATATTATTAAAGTTAATGTGATTTTAAATTTTTAACATATTAACAATATTATTATCATAGTCTATGAGTAAATTTTTGTAATCAGCGTTTATCATCATGTTTATTATGTGACAAATAATAATATAACTTATATATTTATATTATAAATACCATTTATTATGCATCAATACCCAGTGGTATTTACTATTTTGGTTTATTTTTAAATTCTTGTCTAAACATACTACTTTTTTCGGCGGTGAATATTTTTTCAAAGAGGTCGTAACTCGAGATACGACTTTACTCGTTGAAAACTGTCATCTTAGAACATTATAAAATATTATTTTATAA
Organism: Sipha flava; assembly: GCF_003268045.1. Classification (NCBI taxonomy): domain Eukaryota; kingdom Metazoa; phylum Arthropoda; class Insecta; order Hemiptera; family Aphididae; genus Sipha; species Sipha flava. Next base: position 468,273 of record NW_020272868.1, read on the forward strand.
CTTTTTTAGGATAGATAGAAATACGATCGTTTTCGTGGTCGATAGAGAAAAAGATTCTTTATCGGAATAAAATCGTAACTCAAAAACGAAAAAAATTGAGTAAAAAAATACCTTTTTCGTTGGATGTATTAATATATAATATAATATGAGTATTGGTGTACGCCTGATGCATGAGTTTATTTTTATTGATAAACATCTCGAAACAATTATTCTTATCTACACGACGACGACAGACAAAAAGGATAGGTAGCTGGAAATCCGCGGGCCACCATGCCGCACAATACGTATTGGCGATGAATAATTATAATTGTTAATTACTCCACTAAAACACAACATTTTTGAAAATCCTTTCTTATTGCACGGTGAAAATATGAGAAGAACCTCTATTCCAAATTTCAAGTCTGTACGTTGCATAGTTTTTGAAATACAGCGATCAGTGAGTGAATAGCATTTGGATTTTATACGTATAGATTAGACACTACAAATTATACAGCCAATTATCCAGATTTATTAAATGCATTAGATTTCATTCAGCTTATCAACCATCCCAGCAGACCACACTCCAATACGTGCATCGATCATATATTTATCAAAAACAAACATAAACACCACAATATACAAACAACAGTTATAGATTCACTTACTACAGACCATTACCCAATAATATTACAATTAAATAATAAAATAGAACCCAGAAAAAAAATATGAATCTAACTCCATATAGATACATTGACTTTAACAAACTTACATATCTGTCAAATAAAACTAATTAGAATGAAATTATAACAACTAAAACAGCCGAAAATAAATTGGTATTACTTATATCAACAATCCAAATAATTTAAAAAACTATATTTGCGTACAACATAAAAACAAAGATCAAGTAAATATTGGATCACACCTGGTATTATACAGTCTTTAAAAAAAAAAAGAAACAATCTACTTACTTAACACCTAAATTAATACCTACATAACTTAATTTTAATAAATACCAACAAAGCCCTTGATTGCCTACTCGGTGCGACATCTAACATAAAAAGTTTATTATATTACTACTATATTTAATAAAATGTGTACAAAAAACATTATAAAAAAATTATATTCTCAATCAATATTTTCGAATAGTAGTAAATAATCAAGGAACGTTAAAAAAATCCTTTATTCTAAGTTAATTAATTTTTTTTTTTTTTTAAATAACATCTTTTACTAAAACTATTAGATATTCATTTTAACCAAATTTTCTCTATATAATAAAAAACAATTTATGTTTGTAATCATTTACATAAAATATTTAAATATTTAAATATTTACATATTTATGCTAAACATCACGTTGTTTTGCTAACTTAGGTAGGGAAAATAATATACTATCTTTCTGTTTATAATTAATTTCTACGGTCACGGTATCGTATACGTGTTTTATTATAAACAGGTTCAAAGTTTTAGGAAATTTTCCGATATGAGTAGGAATCGTAAGTTATTGCACTAAAAAGACTTAAAATGTATTGCATAACTGTAGTAAAATATTACCAAAATTAAACTTAAAAATTGCATTATTACAGTAAAAAATATCCGAAATTGCATTATTGCTGTAAAAATACCCAAAGTTGTACTTAAAAATTTCAATAAGCTTTTTATTTACCAAAATAACTATTAGAAGAAAAAAAATTGTGTATTTTTTATTAGATCTATCATATTATAAACGTATGAGTTCTTTTACAAAATATTACAAAATAAAAATTCATATAAATACTGGAATAGTAGTTTTATTTCAACAATTTTAATTTTATTTTTTTATACACAATTGTATGCCTACCTTAAAAATGATTGCGCTACACGATAAATGATTTCATTAAATTCTCAAACTCGAAAGATCTCCGATTTATGGATGGCAAGTTATGCAACTCGTACATCGTCTTATCAAATAATATGTCCATCACTGTCATAACAATCGAGGAAGCCCGAGGTAACTATAAATTATTATTTATTATTATTATATTACTCTAACATATATCAATATCTGCACGGGTCCGTCATTATTATATTTCTTACATAAAAAAAAAAAAAATGAATGATATGAATCATCTATAAAATCATAAAAAATTTTATTATAAAAGTGGAAAATCAACAAAATTGACTATGCCAAAAATTGCGCTAAAAAAAAAAATGAAAAAATTGCAAATGCAACAACTTAACTGGCACAATTATAAATTTAGTTCCAAAAAAAAACGCGAAGAATTCTGAAAGATTCTTTCAAAATTTCATTAGCGGGCTTCTTATTGAGGATGATGAAAAATATCGGGAATTTCTTCGTCTAAATCGTGAACAGTTCAATTTTATTTTATCTCTATTTCAAGAAAAAATAACAATGAAACTAATTTTACGTGGTCCTGAACCAATATCTTCGAAAGAAAAATTAGCACTTGCATTGAGCTAAGTTCCAATATTTTTTCTTTTAAATAAGTATAAAACAAATTAGACAGCACGTTTAAAAAGTGTAGCGATTAGTGATCTAATATACTAATTATTAAATCCTAAAACCGGCGAAAAACACGTTTACTTTATAATTCGTTAAAAAGCCCTAATTATTGTTTTAGGTATTCAGCAACAAACGAATCCTTCCGATTTTTTAAAGCCGCCCTTGTTCTTTGAACATCTAGCACGCCTGGTGGGCGTAACCTTGCCTATGCGCATACGCGAGTACCGGACTACAGTGGTTCCTCGTCACGAATTAATTAAGGAATTCAATACGGTCAATGAACACGTGTTATTTCGTTTCAGAATTACCACCAGTCTACTACAGCCCGAGGTCATAATGCGAATGACGCGTCCAACACCGGTCATCTTTGTGGACTTGCACCACTAGAAAATCGCTCGTTGGTCGAACTTACGCAGGACTTGGTGAATATTAGAGCTATGTGCGAAAATATTTTGCGGGGCCTTTTTAGTAGGCGATTTTAGGTTTAACTTTAAAACACCGGAAACAGTTCGATTTTCAGCCATATTCAATACATTTGTGCAAATAGATTATTACTCAATGCGTTAGGTTAACATAATTTTTTGTTGTGAAACAGTTTTCCGGTACTTTCTGTTTTCAGAAACTTGTTAATTGCATTTCATTAATCATCTAAATACTCATGTTTTTTTAGATTCCTTTTTGCCTTTTCACTGCTACTTAAATATTTTACGTTTAAAATTGTTTTATACTACTAAAAAAAAATTAGTGCATAATTATAAAGAATGTGTATTTATAATACTAGTACAGGTTGTAACTTACTTGTGAAACTTTGTATCAGAATTCTTGGAGTATTTAATTTTGCAAATTTTCACAGAGCATATAAAAACCATTTTACTTTTAAAAATTTAAATTGTAAAACAAATATCTTTAAATTAAATTATTTAAAGGATAATTGCGTCAAAGGTTTTTAAAACGTTATCACTTGTTGTTAATCATTATCATTTAAAAAATGTACGAATATTCAATTGACAATTAAATATGTTGGCTGTAAATTCTAACAGATCTGTCTCTTTTGCATTCTTTTATATGTCTATATAACACCATAATACAGAACATTTAAAAATAACAAAAGTTTTGCTTATTTTAAAATTGATTGATAAATAACCGTACACGAAATTAAAAAAAAAATACCCAAAGAACAATAAGTATAGATAATATATTATATAGTTGATACAAATCATTATTGGTAAGTGATGAAACTATTTTTTATAAAAATAATATCCGATTATAGGTTGTAAAATTATAATAACGTGAGCCACCGTTTAAAAAAATGTTCGTATGAAACTTAATGAAAAAATAAGATTAATTAATTTTTATTAAAGAAGAACAGGACGAATATGACTTAGAAATTAAAAAAAAAAAGAAACGGTAATATATTGTAGTACTTAGGGAAAAAATGGTCGACGAGTGATTGTGACAATACACTTATGTTTTCCTAGGTATTAACGTCTGATTCGAGTTTTAAAATAATCATCTCCAACGGTTCCACGTATACGGTGGTAGGAAAATTACTAAGTGTTCGCGGTGTGTTAAAAAATGTTCAAACATGATTACGAACGGTTTTACAGTTGACTACGGTTTTTTTGGGACACATCGATCGTCTTGTCCCAATAATACGAAATCACAACAAAACAAATCTATAACATTTTGTTGGTGATTAATCACTTAGGTAGTTATAAATAAATTATATTAAGGTAAATATAATAACACATATGAGCGATATGGCATATTATTTACTGCCCTCTAATGGGCTAAGAAACGATACACGAAAATCCCGTATAATAAGTACATGTAATATGTTGACAGTAATTTTATACTTTATTTATTTTTGTTTTTAGAGCGGTGAACTAATACATTTTATGCATTGCAAAAACGTGACGTGTACTTCGAAGCTACTGAAATAGATTACAAGTTTTTTTTTTAATTTTTTCGTTCAAATCACTGTTATTAAAATCATTTCAAAAATTTAAGCTTCCCTTAGCAGTAACCGGTATGACGGTATTTTTGCCCGAGCGGAGTCTACTGCAATCATTGTAAACTTACTGTTCATCAGTGACGGCTCGTCAGGTTCACATGAGGTGGTTTTGTAAGATACATTATATATATACAAACATCTTATCTTTTGTAAGATATCTATGCGGGCGGGTAAGAAAAAATAATAATTTTTTAACAGGTACCTACACATGACGTACTCATCAATGTTTAGTTTTCTTAAGTTCTCCAAACTTTTCGTCAACGGTAAAGTAAAAATAAATTAGAAAAAAATGACTTGTTGTGCAAGAAATATAAAACACAAAATCTTGTTTCTACGATCGACATGGAACGATAAACATGAATCGTTGATTGTGACCATGTATTATTAACCGACATGTCCCCGCACGTAGCTAATTCTCATACGGCCGCCCGGAGCTCGACGAATGTATGCTAATTGTTTAATCGCTAATAGACATACTTCTTAACGCAAAAATATACAAAAACTTTTTATTTTTTTTTTTTTTTCAATAAATATTTTTTCCGATCACAGACTATGGGCATGATAACCAATTATAATTTACTACTGGAACGCTACGATTTTTTTATAATTTTTTTGGACGGAAAACGTGCTCCTGTGTACCATGTGTGCACGATATTGTTGAAAACGCGCATGGTTTCCAAACACGTACGACGACGAATCGATTTGTATCCACCGGGTGCGGAGCAAACGAACGTTTGGAAAAAAAAACATTGTGTAAACGCCGTCAACGGTCGTGCTACCGATCGGTTCGGGAGTTTGACGGTTTGAAAATAATATTCTATATTATATTTTTTATCATCCTCAGCAACGGAAGTATCACATCACCGGACACGGGTCACATTGCAGCGAACGGTTGTACATTCTGTATAGCTGCCGCACGAGTCCCGTCGTCGCCAACGATTACTTTTTACCGCAGTAATTTGCTAATTGACGGACACTCCCATATCCGATTTTGTCTAGATACTGCACTGTATAAAACGAACAACATTTATCGTCAGGGGCGGTGCAGCCCGCCAGGCAACCGAGACGATGCCCGGTGTCCGGGCTAGCTTGTATAAGAAATGGCCTGGTGTGTTAAAAATAATAAATATTTTATTTTTAGTTGAACATAATTCGTAATATTATTGTGCAGACATGGCAAGTCCATAGCACGCTAAACATTTAGTTATGATATCGAATATTCTAATATATTTATTTTAAACAAAAAAAAAAAAAATAGCTCTGAACAAAATGTTCGATATTTAATTTAAACCAATAATATTTTATATCGTTTTTACATCTATAGTTTGATTTTATTTATAATTATTATTGGAAACAATTTAAATATGCTTACCAGTTTTTTTTCAAAACGTCTAATATTTTCTCATACAAGTTGGGTTTTATAGCGTCGAACAAAATATTAATGATTTAGATCTTGGCAAGGCACAAACTAGTTGGAATTAATGGGGAAGAGGGGGGATAAAAGTATTCTCTAGCTTGAAAAAAATTTTAGTCACTGCGCTTGCATAATATAAATTACGTGGTATAAGTAAATTGATGTATGCTTATTGTCTGAAAATTGTCCATCGAATATCGATCAATTGCCCACACTACTTCTTTAGATTTTCACTTCTGAATCCTGTTATATGTATATATGGTACATAGGTATATAGATGGTGTATATATATATATATATATATATATATATATATATATATATATA
>NW_020272868.1:474515-690490 GCF_003268045.1 Sipha flava
TATATATATATATATATATATATATATATATATATATATATATAAATATACTAGCTGAACCGACGAACGTTGTGTTGTCATATAAATTATTTCTAGAGAATATTTTGCTAGGAAAAATAACTAATTTAATATAAGTGTGTAAGGATGTGGTATATAAGTGGAAGAGGTATGGGTACTGTGAACGGTGACGGAATATAAAAATAAAAAAACATCAAACATTTATTTTTTTAATAATTTATTAAAATTGATCCTTAAAAATGATATATATTGCTAATTATAACAATATTAGAAAAAAACAATATCAATCCTTTAATGCAACAGAGTGTACAATATTTTTTGTTATCCCATCTTTCGCCAACACAAGCTGGATGGTTCGAGAGCACGCCACGATAATTATCCGTGTGAAAAACATGATGTGCTCAAATCTAAGCCACAGACAACAAACATCGTATGGCCTTGAGACTTATTGATAGTCATTGCAAATGCCAATCTAATTGAAAATTGAAGGCGTTTAAATTGTATATGTACATTTGTAGGTAAAATAGAGATTCGCGGTAATAATATATTTTCACCTCGAAATTTGCCATTTAAAATGATGACATTTTTAATTAATTTTTTAATAAATAATCGCATGCCATTGCACTACCGTGGTAGGTTCAAAATAACTAGAGATCCAACCTTCAGTTGTAAATTATGCTTTGACATGCCTGGTAAATCCAATGAGTTTAAAAACTCTGTTAGATAATTTACAGCTTCAGTAGCATCGCAAACTGTATCAATAGATTTATATGACACCAAGTCTCCTGGTAACAAATGTTGTATCTTGAGATTCAATTCGTTGACGTCCACATTTTTTGCTACTAAAATTGCTCTTTCTGCCAGCCACTTATGATTTGTGTATTGTTTGTGTACATTGGAAAATATCTAGTCAATGAGAGCATCTTGCGAATAAATGATTATGCAGAAATCGGTCGGTAATTTTATACATCCCGTTTCATCTGTAGTACTTTCCTATCACCGATATCTAATAATTGTTTTGAAAATCTTCCGCACACAGCATTTTTTGATTGAATTGCAAGTATCGTAATTGTTCACTTTTTATCTTTACATACATGTCAACCATGAATTTTTGACCAAACTCACAACATCGTAGAATAATGTTGTCCTGATCGCACCTAATCATCAACTGATATGCATATTAATCCTTCGAACTAACATTCTTGTTTGTTTTGGCACCTGTTTCGGGATCTTGTTGTTTAATATTTATGCAATTCCCGTCATTTAATACCAAAAATAAAATTATTAGTTTTTAAATAGTTTTTAATAGTTTTTTTAATAGTATCATTTAATAATTCATTTTCTATTGCAAAGTTATCGACCGGGTCAAAAATTATTAAATTAAACTACAATTTATTAACAATAGCACTTTTTTAGCATTTTTTTTTTTTCGTAAAAACCTTCTCTTGGCAATTACAAGCAATTAAAAATAAATTTGAACCAAATCGGCCCAGCCGTTCTCAATCGATGAAATGTTATACATTTTTGGCTTTATTTTTATATATATAGATGTATATATTACAGATTGTTTTCATTTAGTTTCAAATAACTTAACAAACCGTATCTAATAAAAACAAAAAAGTCCATATAGAACGTACAATAATATTATTTCCAGGGACGATTTGTAGAATTCGACTTTTGGAGAGGTTATCTTAGCTCTCAAAATTATTGCCGAAATTATGAATACCACACGCGAAACGACTACTACACATAATACAATATTATTTCATAGCATAACGTATGGGCGATATGACATATTTACTGCGTGCCATCGATGGGAAAATAGACAGTACACAAAAATCCTATATAAAATATGTACGTAAACCGTAATTTATATTTTATTTTATTTATTTTTGTATAAAATGCGATAAAATATATTTTATGCATCGTAAAAACGTGACGTACTCCTAGAAGCTATTGAAATAAATAATATTTCTCTCCCTTCAAATTTCTATTATTAAAAAAACATTTTGAAAGTTCAAAGTTTTTCTAGTCGTTATTCGTTTTTATAGTTTTTATACTCCTCTCATTACTCGTATCATTGTTGTTCGTTACACATTCGAAATCGTTTGATCATTAAATTATATTATTTTAAAATTAAACGAATTAAAAAAAAAAAAAAAACCCAAAAAAACCCAATACGCTACAAGAATTGTTCGTACGAGTGTGTGATAAATCTCTTTACCTATATTTTTTGTTTTTCAACACAGACAGCACAAGTTGTGTGCATGTTCCGTGATCATAACTGTTACGGTTTGCAGCCTATCGATGAAACCCATTTGCGTGCGTAAAGTTTCAAATCCGGAGGGGGGGGAGCAAATATTTTTACCGGCCTACACATGACAAATATGTTATAAAGAAGTTTGTAGTCACTGTGTTTTTTTTTCCTTTTCGTAACTCATTCGAACACAGAAAATATTAGCATAGTGATTCAAAATATTCTTTTCGGATGACCAACTCATTTTTTACTGAGCATCACACGGTGGCCCACCTTGGACTATTACACCCTTAAAAATCTGTTCAAACCGTCCGTGGCGCAACAAGAACACACTATGCTGCCCTTTACGCGCGTTGCGTAAAATATCACTTGAACGTTGATGAGAAGACCGAAGTGTGTCGGATCTCCCGCAAAACACTTATTAATGAAACTTGCGCTCCATGTTGGGACGTGACAGGGATCTTAGGCAACGGCGTGTTCAGCTCATAAAGTAATAGAATAATTATGATTTAACATCTAAACATGTTTAGTGGGTAATAGTAGAAAAATATAATTCTTCCGTTATCTACGGTTCAGGACGCATAAGCCATAGGAGCCATCATCGAGATAGGTTAGACCAGCATTTCTTAAACTGTGTTCCGTGGAACTCTGGAGTTCCGCAAAGATCACTTCAGGGTTCTGCGAAACTTAAATAATTTTTTAAAAATTTTTAAGAAAACTACTTTAAAATTTCCAACTAAAGACTAGTTATGGTGAAAAACTGTTTGCATTATAGAAAAAAAATAATTGTATATTAAATAACAGTGTCTAAGTCATATAAAATAGTCTAAATTTATATTTAGTCTAATTAAAGTAATTATTATTAAAGTATTATAATATATATGTATACAATTATTATTATTTTAATTTTTATTTTAACATAATTTTTTTAATTAAATACCTTCAATACAATATTATTATATGATTATAATTTATTTAGAAATAATCTTAAAAAAAAAGTAGGGGTTCCACGATAAATATGGACATTAAAAGGGTTCTACGGATAAAAAAGTTTAAGAAACGCTGGGTTAGACAATTGTTTATCTACACCTATGGAGGAACGACCGGTTAGGTTGTCGTAATCATAGGGGATATGATTTCCCGAACGAAGCCAGTTAAGGTAAATATTGTTTATCATGTCATATTTCTTATTTTTTCCTCGCCCTCTGCCGCAAATCCCACGGTCTTCTGACGTATATTTAATTAAACTGCTAATCCTTCTCTCCCTCTCCAGAAATTTTTTAATAACATTATATTTTTCAATAAGCTTACAATATTATAACGCATTATCCCGTGACCTTAATGAGCTTCACCGTCTGAAAATTAAAAATTAAAAATAAAAATACATTCCCATCAACGATTAAAAATAACGGTCAGAGATATGAGCGCATACCGTTTTATAATATTCATTTCTTACTCACTTACTCATATCTTCTGTTCGTCGTTTTCCGTGTTTTATCACTTCATAGAACACAATTGTCTAACATTGAAGCTGTTGTAATTTAATCCGAACACGTATACGGTTTTTGTGATTAAAATCTCTTACCAAACAAAACACTGTTACTGCCGCACCAACGTTATCGATTTCGTACGAACTCATATTGAAAACAAAACTTATCACCAAGCCGTAGCGATGTTTTCGTTTTTACGACATTTTCAATTATTATATGGTCGATTTTTTAACATGGGTACCAGCACCGGACGAGAACAATATACGCTCAATCGCTCCTACAGTCTGAGCGTTTAGTTATTATCTCGATCAAACAAAAAAAAAAATGTTTTGTCACAATAAAAGTTATTATTATTATTATTATTATTATTATAAAAAATTGCAATGGCCGTTTTTCGATCTTTGTGGATGCCAATGATGGTTAAATATATTATTACGTATACAAATATATTTCATGATACAGTGGTCTTCAACCAGTGGGTCGCGACCAAATTTTGGGTCGCGTAAGCTTTGATATTGGGTTGCGATAAGTCTTTTGTTTAAAATTTAAAAAATTCATATTCACATATATTTTATTATGTAATCATCGGTGGAAAGGCCAACCGAGGTAAGCTTCATAAACAAAATTTTACAAGGGACACTAAAATAACAATAACTTTGTTCCAAATCAAACTTTTGTGTGTTAATTTTTCTTATTGTAAGACTATATCTTGATATTCTATGTGTGAATTGAACTAAAAGAATGCAAATTGTATTCATAATTTAATCACTTGCCAAAGTAAATGTATTAGTAGGTTAATTCAAGTGACAGGCTAACATAAAAGCCATTGTTGGTTACATCATATGATATTAAGGTATGTCTATGGGTTACACTTATTTCTAAAAAAAAAATGAATATTATCCAAATAATGTAATCATCAATTTTATAAATTCATTATTTTAAATAACAAAAAATATTGCATTTTTATTAACAATTTATTATGACGTTATAAAACATTTTAAATAAATAAGGTATAACATAAAAATTACTTAAATGTAGATTACTATTACATTTTTAGAATGAAACTTTTTTTTCAAATAAAAGTACATTTTAATAAAAAACATTATATTTTTTTAACATCGTAGCATAATAACATTATAATAACAATGTAGAAATAACAAAGTAATATAAACCAATTAATAAAATTAACTTTTTAAAACTTTACAATTAATCAAATTTGACTAGAAAATGGAAATCATTTAGTCTTGAAATAGGTCTATATCTAGAGTTTCGTCTTCATCTATTTCTCCTAAATCATCAGGTACTGTTTCTTTTTTGTTAATTGACAAAAACTCTTGTTGATATCTAGTGGGAATCACACCATCGTGACAAAGCTTTTCTAAATCTTTATATTTTTCTGTTGATAATGGAAGTATTTTTTTGAACAAAGAAAGTAATTATGAATTTTCAACTCTTAAATAATTGTCTGCTGTTGCTCTTTTCCTTCATTTTGGCTGCGCTATGGTCACTTATTTTTTTTCAGATTCTGGATCAAATAAAAATTGATATAGTTGGTGAATTTTTAATAAATAAAACCCTTTTCACTTCACTAATTTTAATTTTTTTACCATCATCAGTGCAAGACAATTTTGGAAAAATATTCATCTGGAGGATTTTATAGTCCATAAAGTCATTGTGGCATAATTTAATAACTTCATAAGGTTTAGGGTTAAATCTTGAATTAACAATTACTGTTGGCCATTCTGATGGTACTCAAATTATTTTTTTTAAGTTTGATTCTATAATTGAATGCACAGAATCTACTGGCAAATATGTATGACCTGGCTGTAAAAAGGTTATATACAAAAACTTAATATTTTTTGATTTTGTTTGCATGAACCAAAATAATACTACTAGTAATTGATTGTTTTTATTCTGTCCTGAGCATGAATCACAGAATAATGAAATTGACTGAACATAGGAATATTCATCCACAATAGTTAAATATTTAGTCATAATTAGAGCGCGGATTTCTATGCAATTGCATATTTTTTCCTTTCAATATTTTTAGATTTTTGTCAGTTATCTCCACGAATCATCATAATTTGAAGCGAATAGTGAAATTTTTTTTTGCATATTTCTGCATATTTTTACATATTTTGGCAAAATTCAAAATTTATTGCATATTGAAGTGAAAATTTAAAAAAAAATGTATAAAATAATATTTTGTTAAGTAGAAAAATTAAAACTAAATTTCATAGTCACTAAATAATAATTTATATATATATATATTAAGTTATAAAATAAATAATCGATTACAACGTAAACTTAATCGCTCTTGCTGTGTCAGTCAATTATCGACATACCACTTGCTTCAAATATGCCCCAATAACTTCGGTTAACATCGAATGTTCGTTCTCAGTCTTTAAAAATATGATAACCAATAAACGACACAGCTTCACAAAAGATAAACTTGAAATGCATATGATTATTCATTTTAATAATAAATAAAATTTTAAAAATAAATTAAGTTCAGAAAATTTTCTAAATTTTTTTGTATTAAGTATTTAAGTTATTAATTTTTATAAGTTGAATTATAAATTTTAAATAAATAAAAAATTCTTGCATATTTTTTGCATATTTTCATAATTTTGACTGCATATTTTTTACATATTTTCATGATTTTGACTGCATATTTTTTTGCATATTTTCATGATTTTTACTGCATATTATATGGCATATTTCAATACTTTTAAGTGCATACAAATCCGTGCTCTAGTCATAATAGTATAAATTTCATTAGCACCTCTCTGTCCATTTTCTTCACCCCAGATAAAACAATAACCATTTTTTTGTACCACTCTCATAAAAGGTTTCATTGTACATGGCATATTTGTGCCAAATGTGATACCTAACCTTAATAACAATAATAATGCTATAATAAATTGTATTAATTTTATTACAATCATGGTTACAACTTACAAGGACAAACATGTTTTATCATTTTATATTTGGTTGGGTTACGTTACACAGAAAGAAAAATCTAGGTAAAATTAAAAAAAAATGACAATTAAATCAACAAAATCATTGTTAACATAGGGCCAACAAACCTGTTTGTTGATTTCAAAATTTACAAATATATTTGGCTGGTAAAATTGTGATATTCAGCTTAAATACGGAGGGTTACATTGAGGCTTACATTATTTGACTGGAATAAATGTTACTTCAGTTATTGCAAAAGCAATAAGGTTTAAGGTAATTATTTTATGTATATATTCAATGATGTACATTCAATTTTCTTATGAAAGGGGAATTCAAATGGCATATTATTGTATATTTTTATCAGAAGATTTCACCTAAACAGTCATTTTTATCATAAATCATAATACTTTTTTTGTGTTCTTGAGGGGGAATTTATCCCGAAACCCCTCTCCATATGTATACCTAAGGCCGTAACTGGAAAAAAATTTTGGGGGGTCTAACATTGTTTAATAAAATTTATATTTCAATAAAGCTTAATAAAAATAAATTCGCTCATAAAAGCAATAAGGAATAATAAAATAATATTCTTAACTTCCAAAAAACATATAACAAATTAAAGACATAGACTACAACAATCTCTTTTAAACCTGCATGATATAGTGATCAAGTGACATCGTGTAAGTTCATAGATGCGCATTATATAAATTTAAATAGATTATTTATATATATATAAATAATCTTTTATTTTTCAATATATAATTAACTGATTGATGATACTTTTTTTAAAAATATTAAATCAATTATAATAAAATACTGTTAATGGTCATTAATGAATATGGTACCTATTTCATATATTTTTTTTATAAATAAATAGCTCACTTTTGTTATTAATTATATGTACTTACCTATATTTTAAAATGATTTCAGATTAAAATTGATACCAATAATGTAACTATTTAAACTTTGTCATTATTGTGAAAAAAATTACTTACTTATGAGGGACTCAAAAACATATTCTGTAATTTAAAATGTTATATAGATTTAAAAAAACCAACTAACTAAATTCTTAAACCTCCATTAGCCCCTCTCTTGGTTAGTGATAAAATCCACCCTTGATTATGAATTATAGTTATTATTTTTAACAATAATATATTTACAGCTACATATAAAATATTATGTAAAATGCAATCTTCAATAATCATCTAATTTATTTCAAATAATATAAAATATATACCAAACGTTGATTCCACAATAATTGTATTAACTATTTACATTCAATTCCTGTAGTACTTATTGGGAATAGTTACTTATATGTATGAAAATAATTTAAATATTGCATAAAAGACAAAAGTTTTCTAGTGAGAATTATTTTAAATATACATGTATTATATTTTTTATTACACTGTAGTTTTAAAGGTAATATCATTAATATATAATAGTAATAGAATTGGGGCTAAATGAGAATCTTGAGGAACACCCGAAGTAACTAATATTGGTTTTGACTGAAATTCTTTATAAACAACAATTTGAGTACGCTGTGAAATGTAAGACTCAATCCATTGAAGAAGAGGACCACATACGCCAATATATTTTAATTTATGTAAAAAAATAGTATGATTAACTTTATATAAAGCTTTAGCGAAATCAGTATAAATAACGTCCATACGTAAACCAGCAGAAAAAGCATCAACTATAGAATGTTGAAGGGTAAGTAAATTAGTAGTAGTTGTTTTGGACGGTCTAAAACTATGTTGATCATCAACAATAATTCTGTCAAGTTCAGGAGTTATCATATACAACACAATAGATTCTAATGTTTTAGGTGCAGTTGAAAATAAAGAAATAGGCCTGTAATTAGAAATATTTGATAAGTCATATGATGTCTTAGGAATAAGAAGAATAATACTTGTTTTCCATCTATCAAGAAAAATACCACTAGATAAAGATAAATTAAAAATATAAAGTAGAGGAGAAGAGAGGACAAATTTACATTGTTGATAAGACTGTCTTGTAATTAAATCAGGTCCAGGACCACACTTTGAACTAAGGTTATTTAAAGCATTAAAAACTTCGATTAAGGTGATTTTACATGCAAATAAAGGTGCTAGCAATGAGTTATTCGGAAAAACTGCACTTAGATCAATATATTTTGAGTTATCATAATGTTCAAAAACAATAGCAAAATGTTGAGCAAAGGCTTCAACAATAGAATTTGGAGTTAAATTTAGAATTATTTAAATACATACAGTCAGGTAGAAATGTTTTTTTGCGTTTTTCATTAATAAATTTCCAAAATTTAGATGGTTGATGTTTAAAATCTTCCTGGATATTTTTTAAATAATTTTGGTAATTTAATTTAGAGAGAGCTTTACACTGGACACGTAAATTTAAGAATTTATTATAATTGTTAATGGCACCAGTTTTTAAAGATTTTATGAGCTATTTTCTTTTTAAATATTAAATTGTTTAGTTCAAAACCAAACCATATAGGATATTTTTGACGAGTTATTATTTTTTTTTTGGAACAAATACATCAATAATTTCATAAATAATAGAATAAAATAAATTTGTAACTTCATTTACATTAAGATTTGAAAATATTTCAACCCAACTTATTAAGCCTAAGCATTTAATGATATCAGAGTAATTTCACGAGTAAAAATCATAAGTAAATAAATTATAATAAATTGGCTTATAAGTATTAATAGGAATAATAATAAGTAAAGATGGATGGTGAACACCACAAGGAACAGGAGGAGTCGTAAATTTAGAAACTGTAATATTATCAATATTAGAAAGAACTAGATCAAGAATGGTATTATTTATATTTAAAACAGTATTGAATTGGGATAAACTTAAAAAATGAAATTTTAGATAGAAAGTCTACTGACAATTGATTTAAATTTAAATAGTTAGGTGAACAGGAAGGAGAAGTGAATTGCCATTTTAAGTTTGGCGTATTATAATCACCTACTAAAATTATATTTTTAACGTAGGGATAGGAAATTAATAGATCATTAATAATATCAAACTTTTTATTGTATAACGTTATAGGTGGGCGAGGAGAAAAATAAGTATTACCTAAAATATAGTAAACGAAATTAATTTTGACAGTAACAAATAAATGTTCTACGGAACAGGGAGGTAAGGGTAACATACGAGAATAGAATTTATTATTTATTGCAATTAGCACACCACCACCTCTTGAACAATCACATATTGTATCTCAAATACTCAAAATAAATAATCTAAGCAGATGTGAATAATTAAAGTAGAAATTTAATTTATTTTAACAATTTTCTTTTAAATATGACAAACAATTAGAAATTTTACATTTTCATACGCGTTTTGTCGATCACCTGATGACCTTACGAACATTTTTCACATAGTATTGGCTATTCACATGTAAAGGCTTGACATATAACAGATATATTTCGATTATTGAGTCTCAGGCCGTCAAAGAGTAAACATCGATACCTTTCGGTTAAAACTTATTAAATTCTCCTTTTGGTGACCACGATAACGAGTACAGGATAGGTACAGAAACATCTTGTTACTTTACAAAAGTGTTTTATCACCACAAACGCTTCAGTACACACACTAGGATTTGATTCTCCCAATTTACTAGGAAAAAAAATGACAAAACAAACATTTAATAGTTTAAAACCAAATTAGATTATAATAACTTCAAAGTCTCACAATAAAAGACACTATTTACTTTTAAATAAAAACTTGTCGTTAGCCGCGACAACCCGCAATCATTTATTTTTGCCTCGTATGTAATTTATTGCGAACTATGAACTATACTAAGTTTCAAGCTATAATATTTTGTGATTATTCATATATGGAACAACAGATCGGTTTTTAATTTTTTCAAAAATATCGGTTTTGAAATTTGAATTTGAAAATAAATAAATTTGAAATTTAGGTATTTTTTTATTATTATGTTAATGACACTGTAGAGGTTAGATTGGAGAGAATTTTTTTTTTTGGACGTTGGCGTCAATAAATTTGGAAACTTCATTTTTTATCTCTTATCAAAGAGGAGAACTGACCTAAGCCCACCGAGGATAGAAGTCCCAGTGAACGTCTCTCCCACCTCTTATCTCCAGTTGGTACATAATAATCTCGTCCATCATTTCATCACAATCTCAGATCCATAATCTTAAGGTCTCTAGAATAACCATTATCTCATTCTCCCATCTTTATTTCAGCCACACATTACTTCCTGCACATAATTTTTAACTTTCATTAAACAGTTGGTCTCTCTGCACACTTTATAATAACCTAATTTTTAACTATCCTAAGTTGAAGATAAGTTCCATCAACTCAACGCGCTAATTTAATGATCCTTTTTAAATCCTATAATAAAATATTGCATTCAATATACTTACCTAATATTTCCTACCTAACAAAAAATATTTCATCATTACTTTCTTTTTTTTTAACCATTAAATTTCTGTACTACTATTATAATTGACAAAATTAATTTAATAATAAGATTTCAATAAAAAAAAAAAAGTGGAAAAATATTAATATATATATATTAGATTATCACAAGTTATAAAGTTTACAGATATTTAATTCTAATGCTAATCTTATTAATATGCATAATACATAAATGACTGACCTAATTAGAAATAATTATAGCTATGACAATTAATTAAATACAACAAACCGAATTACTAAGATAAGTCTTTGGAATTTGTAAATTAATTATTAATAACACATTTTATAGAATTGATTATTATAAATATAATTGAGTTACATTAAATTCTATCTTTACAAAAATAATTTTATTTTTTATAATTTTATAATAAAATGTATAGAAAATGTATACAATATATATTATGATTATAATAACTATTTATAATAATTAAAAAAGCCATTTGATTTTAATCTAATGTAAGTCAACCTAGTTTTTGATTGGTATAAATAATAAAATAATAATTTTGATAATATTTCATAAGGCACAAAATCATACAATTAAGTCATAGTATATTTCCATAAGGTATGATAAAAAACTGATATTAAAATAAAGAAAATTATTAATAAGAAATGTACTTTATGAAAAAAAAAATATAAATTTTTAAGAAATCATATCAAAACTTATTTTAGTAATCAAAACATACTTATAATTATATTGAATTTAAAATAGAAAGCTTACATAAAAAAAAATATTTTTAATCAATAGATTTTACTTAAAATAAAGATATATAGAATAATAGGACTGAATAGAACATCAATTTAAACTAAAGGATAGCTGGCACTAGATGCAATACCACAATTGTTTTTCTTGTTACGTGCCATCAATATATAACCTTCGTCTCCCCAGGTCTTGCCCCATGAATTTTTCACAATCCAATAATCTCCTCCTTTAATAGCAGTACCATAACCTACAACGAGCACACCATGGTCCAATTCTGTAGAACTGCAACGGGGGTTGAAAAATACGCCTTTTTTGTAGAATTGGAATTTTTCTGATGAAGCATCAATGGCAATAGATATAGGCCCAACTGTTGCTAATGCATGTAAAAGAGCTTCTTCATCTCCCTCAGGAATGTCTACAAAACCTTTGTCAGTGGCACCAGAATTTTCTGGGTTATAATGGCATTTGTCATCCTGAAAATATTAAAATATCAATATTGTTACCTATAAGAAATTAATAAAACACCATACTTCAGCTTTATAAGGATAAGACTTTTCTGTGTCAAGGCCCTTGTTATTTTTAATATATTTAAAGGCCAGATCCATGAGACCACCCTCACAACCATTGTTACCATATTTGCGAGAGCAATCAATTAAATTTTGTTCACTCAATGACACTAACACACCAGATTTGCGAAAATGTTGACCTTCCAATGCTCCAGTCTGAAATAATAAAATAAAAGTATATCAATAATCTAACTAGCTTTTTATGATATATATTTATAATGTAAATAGCAAAGAACATACTATTTAATAAGTTATATACATATTATTCTAAAATTGATAGAAGTATTATGTATTTTAAACTGAATATATTCTTGAGCACAAAAAATTCACAAATCAAACAAATATGATAATAAAACATATTTGACACTTTGCAATTAAGTTTGGAACATAACAAATCAAATGCAAAATAATAAAAATTAAAAACCATGTCTACCGCAAATTAACTAAGTGGTATTTATTAACTAGTTACTAAGTAAATGATTAATTACCAAATTCTATTAGAATAAAATTACTTTCATCTCAGATAAAAAAATATAGCAAAAACCATACTGTGTATAAGTTACTGACAATAATTATAAACTATCAATACTAAAAATTAAAAAGTATGCAATTTTAAACTAAACACATAAAAGTACAAAAAATTTTTACTTTATAATATTCAAGAAACTTCAATATAATTTTAATGAATATTCAAAAAGAAATATAATTATAGTAATATACATTGATAAATACAAAATAATAATTTATATTTATTTTATCTACAGTAAAAATTATATAAGCGAAAATGAATAGTTTAAGTATTTAAAACATTTGTTACACAATAAATTTTGAATTTTGTACTACATTTCTGATCAACTTAAAAATTAAAAACATTTATTATTAAGTATATTCAACTACATCTATAATTTGACGAAAATTCAAATTTATATAACTGAGTATATATGATAGACTATACATGGAAATTATGCTGAATTTATGCTAAATAATGATTTAACCATACAACCAATAACTCTTATGATACCAGATATTATTATTTGGAGTAATCGTTATAATAGTTTTATAAACTTTTGATAAAACTTACAGCACTGAATGACCAACAAGATCCACATTGACCTTGATTTTTTACAGGAGTTACATATCCCTTCTTTCTCCAGTCCACTGATTTAGGAATAACTACATTTTCAGACTTCAAAAAAGTAACAGCTTCATCATCAGTGTAATTACCATCTCCACCAACCAAACTACGCTTAAATCCATTATTCATTGCAGCATATTCATGTTGCATCTAAAAAATTAAAATTTTTTTTTATAATTGAATGATGATCAAATGTAATGAAATAAATAATTATAAACACTAATGTAACATTTACATACCAAATCACCAAAATGATTCATTTCTAGCTCATATGTTTCTTCTCCAGTTTCATACAATTTATTATGTCTGGCAATTTTCAATTTGTTTTCTAAGTAAACTTTTTTACGGAATAGTTCTTCTTTAATATCTTCATATGTTTTTTTAAAACGCAACTTAAAAATTATAAAAATTGGTTTAGTACAATTATACATTTATTTATTTTATATGTTTTTACTTACTTTAAATACATTCCATTCTTCTTCAATAATATCACTTTTATTGATTGTATTGGGAGTGCAAATGACACAAGCCACAAGGCTCAAAACTATGGCTAACTTCATTTTACTATATAAAAAATAAAATATGAAAATTAATATTTCAAGAAACTTAATTTATAAATATTTATTGTTCTAATAATAACTTCAAATTAAAATAAAATCAATTAATGTTGTCATAAATAATTAGCAGACAAAACAAATTTAAAAATCGAATGATTAACTATGTAATATGTATATACTGAACAATAATTAATGATATATATAAAATAAAAGTAAACAAAATAGTCTTTGTTTAACATCATATAAAATTAAGTAATAAAATATTTTAAAAATATAGAGGTTATCAAAACAAAGTAAATACACAGATAACCTTTGAGTAAATTATCATGTAATATTATTATTTAACAGTACAAAGTAATTTTTAAAGAATATAATTAACATCAATGTTTATCATGAATGTATTTATTAATTAAATGAAATTAAAAAAAAATTGATATTGGTTATTATTAATATTGACTTCATAAAATAGAGTCCTTTGTATAAATTATTTTTCGTGAGTTACATAACTCGTGTAACAATTATAAATATACTATGAAACTTATTTTAAAGACAAAAAACATTAAGATTAGATGATGAAATTTATCTAATAAATAAAATAAATTTATTAATAAATAATAATAATAAATAATTAAATTTATTTAAGTACCTATAAGATCTTAAATTATAACTATGATAAAATAAGCATTTATAAGTCTACATGAAATGCATTTCTTTAACTAATTAGTAATTTTTAATAACAATTTTGGAAATAAAAAGTTAAAAATTTAGGGAGTTTAAAATAATAAAAATATTGTTAAAGATATCATCTAAATGTTATACTTTTTCAAATATATTTTTATTTTTTTAGAAATAATTATCTACAGAATATGTCATGAGTATTAACAATTTACTCAACATGTGAATATTATCTAACCCAGATGTAACTTATCATTAAACAAAATAGAAAAACTTTTGGTAATAAATAATAAAATAAAATAAGAATTAGTAAATTGTTAATACTCGTAAATTAATAAAGTAAAAATAATATAGTTTACATGTAAAAATAAAAAGACGATTTATATGGAGTATTATTATACTTCTAATGTACAACTGCTGTCTGGTTCCAGTTTTCAATTTGAAATTTGAAACTGGTCAAACATTACAAATATAATAATATTTCAGGTTAAGCACTTATTTCTTTATTTATTTTTAAACATAAACTAATTATTTTTATATTCTTAGTAACAAACTTCAATACACAATCAGGCAATAGTGTACAATAACTTTTGAAAGCAAATATATTATATAGGTATATAGAATATTAATTTAAATTTAACATTATCATAACCAACTGTATACCGTATAGATTAAATATACATAAGTAATTATACATTAGTATAATTAATCTATGATACCGTATGGAATGTTGGAGATATGCACTATAAATAAAACAAACTACAGAAATTGATTGTCACCGTGTCAAAATGGTAACATTAAATTATACCAACATTAATAATTCTTTTACACCATGAGACAGATAATTGTGAAAGGCAAACGGATAAAAAAAAATACACACAAAACTAGGGCCGTGATTTTCCTAAACAAAATAATGGGATAATCGACAAGATTCGAAAAATGAAAATGATCGCAGTATAAGAGATGCACAACAATTAGAAAACTTAACTCGAAATCGGATGGACAGCAAGAGAAGAGAATACGAAAACAAAAATTGCACTTACGATTTTGACGGCGAGCGGAACAAAAAAACGCTGTACAAAAAAGAAATACTAAAAATAATGACAAGTAATCAAATTAAACGTCAACACGGAACAGACTAACGGACGACAAATGTCGCGATTGCGAACAACTGCGCAGCACAACGTTATATAAATACGCCGCGAGGCGACACGAATAGGGAAGGGGGCTAAGCGTATCGCAAACAAAACAACGACGCGATACGAATGTTGCGCAGCGGAAGCGACTACGTCAAATTCTGCACACGACAAAGGAAATAAAAAAAATAGTGAAAACAATAGCAAATATCATATGGTCAACACCATACGTAATCACGTACAGTTAAAAATACGGAGGCTGTAATGAGGAAGAAACGTGAAAAGTTTAAAGTCCACGGACCGAACTGCGCGACAAACCGGTAAGGTCCTATACGTTCAATGCTTACCTCACAAGGATCGAAACGGGATGTAAATGTTCTTCGTCTTCGTATACTGCGCACAATGAACGAAGTGACTACCGCTGCAGTGTTCTGACCGTATTTGATGAGTGTATAACCTTCTCCGATCGTGTTATAGTTTATGGTGTCTGTCGACTTCGTACGCGCGATTGTTTGGTTTTCCCTTTTTTTTTCGTTTCCGTCCGTTTTGTTTCTCGCTCGATCGCTCTCTTCCACACCCTCCTTTCCACCAAGACGGTACCCTGCACCGCTCCACCACCACGAACAGCTGCTGCTCGGCCGTGCTTTTGTTGATGTTGATGTTTACAAATGGGTGACGGAGTGCAGGGAAGTTACCCAGCGATCATTGTGTTTACATTTGGTCCGTGACGCATCACAGCTGATCAATCGTCGACGGCGGTAGTGTTCCAGTGCTACCCGACATTGCAGCGTTAAATTGTCGTCGTCACTGCCGCCGTGCGGTACACGGATTTGGCATCGCGCGCGCGTTTCATCGCTCGATGATTTGAAAATTTCAAAAATTGAAACATTCTACGTGGCGGTGTTCTCAGCACGCATTTGCGGCAATCCGAAGGTGTTTTCTAGCGAGTTAATGTTCCTACGCTCGATTACCTGCACCACCCGATATTTTTTTTATGGGTTTATCACCCGTACACAATGTTTTCACACGAGACGAACGCGTTTGAATATTTTCTCCCAAACGCTTATGAAGCGAACAAATTGTCCGATAAATATAGCCCGTTATTACTACACACAATATATTAACAATTAACCGAAGACGAGATAATGTGAACAATTATTTTTAGCTTTGCGGCTCTGCCAATGAAACGTTTCCGCCTTAGGCAGGGCCGTGTTAAGGGGGGTCAAAGGGGGCAATTGCCCCCGGGTGCCGTAGTTTTTTAAATGTAAGGGGGCGCCCTTATCTGCACTTAATATGCTACCTATGCCCAGTGGCCTCGCAAAAAAAATTTTGCCCCGGGGCTCTGAAATGTTTGACACGGCTCTGGCCTTAGGACAGAAAAACCAATATGGATGTGTGTGGTACAACTACGTCTGAGGTTGGAATTAAGGAAAATAAGTATAACTCTACTAGATATAACCATTGATTATAAATACTATATTATAAAGTATTTATAATTAATTATATTACATAAGAAGTGTCCCATATCGTCCGAAACGATCGAAATCGAAACATTTCCCAACATACCAATATTTTCCATTAAATTACTGCGACAACGCTTATCAATACAATGGCTGGTACAACTGCTGCACGAAGAATTTTATTTAAAAACCCATGTTTCTAGTTGAGAAGTATATATTTTTCTCTGACGGTATGTTTTTAACACACAGGGAACACATTATACATAACTTTAATTTTGACTTTAGCAATATTTTGAGTTTTAACATCGCTCATTGACTTCTGATTTCAATTTACAAAATAAAAAAATAGTCTTAATATTATAGAATAGAGAAAACGAGAGAAAATAACGATAAAAGAAGTTACGAATAGTACGATCGAACGATGTTTGATTTTAACTTAGGAGCATTAATCTAGAAACACAGGAAAAGCGATTATTGCACAATTTTCGTTGTTCGTTTGAACATTTGTCTGATAATAAATTATTATATAACCGATGGTTTGGGGAAATGAACAAAAAACAATATTATTTACTATTAATTTATTTACAAAATACAGAATATTACATAAATAACACATTACATAATATAGTGTACAATGTATGATATGATCCCTTTGTTGCTAAACATTGTCTATCAAATGGTTCTTTTTTTTTAGCATTTTATAGGTGCTTTTGAAAGGATACACGTCGCAGTAGTATTCGTACAGCAGAGGACAATATAGCGCTGGGATGCCGCAAAACGGTTTTGGAGGATCATAACAGACAATCTAATACATTTATATATATTTATGTATATATTATTTACGAGTTAGCGAACCGTAAACGTACTATTTTAGTTATTAAACGTTCATATGTTGGGTAAAATTTACGCCATATCATGGCAATATATTGTGTAACGTACACGCACGACGAAGGCTACGAGATTCGTAGATTTGCTTAACCTTCGTGACCGTGTGCGTTGACATTTATAGTCATTATCGCATTTGTTGTATAACATAAACGTGTATAATATTTAGCGGTATTTAGCCGTTATTATACGTATTGCCGGTGATTGGTATTGTTCTGACGAGCAGGTGATTACACCGACATCCGTGACCGATCGCGGCAACACGTGTGACGACATAGAGACATGCGATTTCCAGTTACTATATCGTACTACGAACAGTGTCGGTCTAGATCATTGTTGGGCCTCCAGCAAAACATTTACAATGGGGGCCCCTAAACAACATAATATTGGAGGATATTTAATAAATACCTATTAAAAATGTTTTTTCTCCTTACGCTTGAACTTTACTACAAAATCTAACTTATGTATTTTTTTAAAAAATTTAAATTAAAAAATATTGGAATAACTAAAAAAAATTATTATTATTATTATTACTATAGTAGAATAGGGCAATGGTGGGGAAGAGTCACACGGAAAAATGAAAAACACGGTTTATCAAGACTTTTTATTAAACGAATTATGATAAAATTTATAATATTATATCCATATTAAGTGTGTACGATATTATTTTCTCAGTGACTGTTTTTGAAACGGCTCTAGCAAATGCTAAAAACAAACTAAATAATATGAAACAAATTCGACAGACTTGAACATTTCCCATATGTATTAGTTATAACGTGATAAGATAAATCTGATCGTTGAAGAACTTCTATTAGACTCAATTAATTTTAAATAACTCATATCTACTTATGCCATATTTTTATCGCTGAGAAGTTCGTTACGTTTTTCGATAATCTGTATATAATATAAAAATACCTTCGTCCGACCTAATTAAAATTTTCAAACGAACAATTTCGAGCGAAGATAATTTTGGAAGACAGCACGGTTAATCGAAATACGGTAAATCGGGGTTCAACTGTATATAATTTTTTTTTAAGACTTTTTTATTTAAATAAATAATCTATATCAAAATTAATATTTTTAATTTTATCTATATCATGTGTGTCCGTTAAAAATCGCCCCCCCCCTGTTATCTCGGTTTAGATCCGCCCCTGACGATTATATATAGTTCTATTACATTACGTCAACAATATTTCAAGATTAAGGTAAGAATAACATAATTTTATTTAATTCAAGAAAATAATTACTATAATTTTTCATGTTTGCGTAGTTGTTTTGAGCCCAGGAGCAGATTTAGGAAAGGTTCAGGAGGGCAGCTGACCCACAATTGATATTTGTTGATAAAATTGACTCTTAAAGACTTCTATATTTTTTAAATGTTCTATAAATTTAAGTTAAAACTAAACTGGCAAATTTCCCAGTTTCCACCTCCCTCCACCCACCACAAATGATGCCACTGGTTTATTTGTATAGTAAAATAAAATATCTCTATGCCAGACCCCATGTAAGATTCTATAATATAAGATAAATGTATACAATGATAATTATGAATAAACTTAAAAAACAAATATTGTTGTTAACATCATATTTTTTTTTTTTTAAGGAAATACATATATAATCCATTTTCAGCTCTAATAAGCGGTATCTTGAAATAGCCTGATCCACAGTTCTCTGTGGATTCGCCCATGGTTGAGCCCATATTTTAAGAATAAATCTCAGAGCCCCGTGATTGCCGGGTATCCGGATTGGTCGTACCGACACCGACTACGATTTGAGTGCGCAATACTGAACAGAAACCGTGGACTCCGCAACAACAATGTGAATTTCTTTTGGGTTAAAAGTTTATCGAATTTTTTCGTACGCGTTATTTGCTGCGGAAAACAATGATGTCACGGTTGCGTGAGACTGTCCGAGTGATTACGTGTGCGATAACTCACCACGATCAGTGCCTAGGCGCGTACATGGACGATCGGGCGTGGTACGTAATTCGTGTGGTGTCACGTTTCGCATAAAAATCTGCACCAACAACGAATATATTGGTCCGTGAAAGGAGGGCTAGGGACGGGAGAAAACCGCGTTCGGAGGCTCGTTCAGAATCTGAAATCGATTTCCGAAGCAAAACGGGAGCTACGTATTCTTTACCGTCCGCCAAAAAAAAAAACAGTGTTCAACGTCGTATAATTCGGTTAGCCGCTGCACCTTATACGTTTGAGTAGATTACTGATTGTATTGTATCAAGATCGTCACAACGAATGCATCGTAAACCGTATAATAACGATTACGAGGAAATAAGACAGTGTCGTTGCCGTTAAGAGGAAACAAGCGAAAATCGCTCAACCGCTACACCTTTGTGGTATTCGGTTGCGTGAGTGACATATTGATACTAGTTCTGCCCCAATTTGGTTTAGTTTAATTTATTATAATCAAACGTTTCCAGACTTTACATTTGCGTATTCTAAACTGTATTAAAAACTGATATGGAAAATTCACAAAAATTCATCCAAAGATGTGCAAGAACGAATAAAATGTATCCTTTAGAAAGCTTTAAATCAATGCTCCAAATAAAATCGTCCATCATTTCAAGAAGTAGTATTTTGAATCAAAATTAACAAAATCCAAACTCTCCAAAATAAATTTTTGAGAATATGTCTAAAAGCCATGTGGTTCATGAGGAATAGGCAAATGACACAAGAATACCTTTACTCTAAGACTGCCGGGTAAATCCGGGTATCCCCCCTCCCCTCTCCTGAAATGTTATTAATTGAGCCCTACAAATTAAGGGGCTCGTATTTTAACTGATGTTGTTCAAACTAAATGTAATTTGTTTTAAATAATCAGTAAAAAATAAAATATTTAAGATTTTCATGCAAAAACTTATTATGATAATATAACAGCTATAATTGACTATGAAAGTACAAAACACAAATAATTGATAAAAAATATACGAGAATCAAAAAAAATTTATTTATTCTTTAATATACCACAATATTACATAAAAAATGTATGTTATATTTATTTAATTAATTATACATTGTAATTTATTAAAACCTACATGTATTGTTAATATAGGGCCCAAAAGTGTTGTAGATACTCTTCAAAATACAGATCTGTGCACGCCTATTATGCTAACACATTTAAATTAAATAATAAAAAGAATAAGGCGTATATGCAAAATAAACAATCTCGTTAAAATTACTTAATAATATTATAATTAATCATACTACTCTAATAATTTGAAAATGTAGAAATTGTTAATTGCAACTTTAAATTATATAACTGTACGGAATATCATAAGCGATGGAAGGTGCGGTTTGGTTAGTGTACAAAATTGGATATTTTAATTTTGAAAAACTGAACATTTAATATAGTATACATTTAGCATTTAAATGAATCATAAACGTTACAAAAACAGTGACAAACCGTTGATTAATCAACGATAACATAAAGATATAAAAATAATATATATAATATAATAAAGAAATAACTTAAGATCTTATTGGATACCAATTATTGACACCTAGTTTTTTTACGTATACACTATTTCTTCTTCTTGACACCATTTCTAGATATCGAACAGAAATATATTCGGGCTGAGACCTGAGAGTGAACAATTCTATATTCTATATATTAATTTTCATTATTTTTTAATAATTTTTAAATACTCTTCGAAGTTTATTTCAAGCAAGAAATTCCAAAAACATTTATTAACTAGGTTTACTTTTCAGTCTACTGATTGACTTAACTAGTTTAAATAATTAACAAAAAATTCTTCACAAGTTAGATTATGATTATTAATTTAATTTCACATAAACGAAGTAATAAATACAATTTTATCAAGGCTTTGCACCCGAATAATTTTTTCGGATTTCGGGTGCTGAATATATTCGAGTGTTCAAACACCGCAATACAACATTTAAACAAACGTTTGGGTGTTAATAACCGTTATTATTCGGGTTAATATTGGTTAATACGGGTTTTAAATTGTCAAGGAAAAATATTATTTTTCATTGGTGGAGGGTGATGGGGAGGCTGAGCTCCCCTCCACTAATGAAATATTTATATTTTTTGTTATCTGCCTTTGTAATGAAATATCAATTTCTTATACAACTGTGCAACAGTTTTTTAGACTAAACTATCATTATGTTAATTTCAAGCAATGGTGTAACTATGATTTGTTTTCGGAGAAGAGGGGGTTATTTTATATGTATATGAAGCTTATAAATTATAATATCTGTTAAAATTAAAAATACTAACACTATGTCCAACTCCTAGTTAATGCGGGCATATCTCATGCGACAAAAAACTAACTATTTTGTATTCTGCGTTTGTGTTTGTGGCATTGGCAGAAATCGGGAGGGGGGGATTGAGGGGACTAAGCCCTCCAGAAATATAAAGTACAGTTCTTAGCCCCCCTAGCCCTCAAAAATGTTAAGTGACTAAAAATACAATAATTATTATAATTGTAAAATGCATTTTTAATAACTAAATTAAAAAAAATATTCTGTGATAAAAATTAAATCGAATTCATAAGATTTTACAAACTTCTTGTCATGACTTGGGACGATCGCAATTAATGTAATTTTAATAATATGTAATAATGGTTGCATCCAAAAACCACATACATTTGATTTTAACCCCAAAAAGGTCAGTAGACAAAAACCGCACATTTTATGGATTGCCAGGTAAGTATATCCATTGATTATAAATATAATAATCTATAATCAATGGTACATCGTTCAGCCAAATACCGCACACTTATAGTGGGTAAAAACCTCACTATATAATGTATTAATAACAATGTATTTTGTATAGACAAGTGTTGTATATATAATTTTAAAGTTAATTGTTACATTCAAAAGCTTATTTTATCGCATGTTTATGTGCTCGAAAAATAACCAGTACATTTGTCGACCGAAACGAGTGGTATAACGTAAAGTTTATATATATATATATATAAATATATAAATATTATAAAAAAAAAGTGTTTATATAAACGGATTTTAAAACTATTGATAGTAATAAAGCTTGTGAGATGGGATAGTTTTAAAGGCCCAATAAACCCTAAAAAGAAGAAGAAGATAGTAATAAAGGGGGCAATTTTTATTTATATTTTAATTTTGTGAAAAAACGTTAGCCACAAACATTTATATACAATTTTTTAAATTTTATATTTTAAATTTTTTAATACCTACACACATTGTACTTCAATAAATTGTTTTTTAATAAATATGTTGTATAAATAATAAATAATATATCATTATAAAATGTGCGGTTTTCACCAACTAAATGAGTGCGGTTTTCACCTACCAAAAGTGTGTGGTTTTTGGGCTATAGCCCATAAGCGCAAAATATAACCCAAACGCAACCCAAAAGCGCAAAAATAAATAGCCTATAAGCATAAAAAAAATTACCTTTTTAACAACCCATAAGCGCAAATTAATTTTACAAAAAGGAAGTGTATTTTATTAAAATAATATAATTATTAAACTTTTAATGATTATAAAATTAATCAAAAAAATTGAAATTGAAATGATATATCAATAGTAGGTATAATATTATAATGAGTACCTTAAATAAATATTAATATTAAATTTAAAAATTGAAGCCAACATTTTTCAAATAGTCTAATCTGTAAATCTTTTTTTCAGTATACATGTTCATTGCATCTATATTGGAGTTGACTTTAGAGCTGCGTTTTGTAGTTTTTCGCCCATTTGATTGCATTTTTAAGTAAACTTTGGCCTTTATAACTTCGGTTGTTTAAACACTTCGATAAAATTATAAATAGATAGATATAGATTATAAAATTGATCTTTCAAATGACGGTGGTATAATTTTGGACCATTAGTAGTCCTTGGCTCATTTGAAGGTGGCTCAGCCCAGATATGTGGTGGATATCTGCTCTCATTTTCAATAAAATTTGCTAAAATATAATCAGGAAATGTTGATACCTTATCATTGTCAGGAGCAATAGAAAATAGTCCATAAAATGCATCAGATATTCCAGTGAAAGGTAAAAAAGTTAATCCAAAAAAAATACTTTAACCAATTTGAAATTTCTGATTCATTATTGTCTTATTCAATTTTAAGTCCCAATTTTCCAATTCGTCTGTACCAAGCTTGTGCTAGGTGAAACCGACGACGTTTAATTTGTGCATATGGAAAAATACACAAAATTATAAGCATTTATGATCATTATGAGCAGATAATTCAAAATCCATAAGTATATTTTGAGATATACTTATATAATAATTATTATATATATATATATATATATATAATTATATATATTAATTATATATATTAATTATGTATTAGTACATAATGTTTTTATTAAATGCCACATTTTGGCATAAATATCAATAAATATCAGTTGTTTTGGATGGCAACATACAATACACCACTTGAACATACATTTATATATGTAGAACATGAACTGTATATAAAATTACTCTTGGTTGTGAAAATTACAATTTTTGATTCTTCATCTACATGACAAAATATTTCTTTACGATGTGTAGTAATTATTAATAATCTTAAAATGTGTAACGGGCGCAATATTTCTTTTTGCGCTTTTGGTCTATCATAGAAAATAGACGATTTGCGCTTTTGGGTTTTTGGAGTCGTCAGTAATAATACCCGTATAGGTTATTTAATTTAATTAATTACTTATTTAATTAATTATTTAATTTAATTAATCAATTAATTAATGTAATAATTTATATTTAGAATACCTACTCCAAAAATGTTTAAGATAAGGCACCTAATTGTTTTTTTTGTTTAAATTGTTGATTAAAAATGTCAAATTGTCAAATTTCGTAAATTGCCTTGTTGAAATAAATAATTGCGCACAGTGGTATCTATAGGTGTAATAAGCAAATAATGATCAGCCCTCCCACAAATTTTACCAAATTTCCGCTTATGGTTTGTGGTGCGTGTACACACTGAAAACGCACTAGCTAGGACATAGCATAATACAAAAATAATAGTAATTTGTACTTATGAATGATACGATGAAATTATTACATCAACAAAAATTGACAATTCACGCCATAGACATGTATTAAACGCCATACACTGAACAATTACAAATAAAGGTTCCACTAGGGTTGCCAACCATCCCGCGTGAGGCGGGACGTCCCGTTTCCAGGGCTCAAATAATTCGTCCCGCGATGTGTATCCGCGGGACGCTAATTGTCCCGCTTTTGGTAAACCTGTATAAGTATTTTTCTATAGAAACCTTACATTCTTATTGTGCACATTTAAAACTATTTTCCATCCGAAATTCCGACAAAGTCGATTGCACGTACCGGTTTAATCAAAAATTGGTAGTATTTATAGATTCAATTCAGTATTCAGTACACAAGCACTCTTTCAAAAAGAAAAAAATTATTGTCTTATGATAGGGTCATAGACCTTATACTAGTATAAGGTCTATGAATAGGGTATTCAATTTACCCTATTTATTTGGGCAAAGTGCTTTATTTACTAATTTGTGTTAAAAAAAAACTTGTGATTATTATTTTAAAATAGCGATTATTCTGTTAATTTTTTATGAATATTTCAAATTTTAAATATTATTGATAAAAATTAGTAAAATCGTTTTCTCTTGTTTCTGTAAATTTGTAAGCATGTCCTGCTTTTTTTTGTTAAGTCCTGAATATAAATATCTGATTTTCCGCTTATCTGTAAATAAAAGTTGGTAACCCTAGTACCCACCCACTGCCGCGGTGGCGGTGGCGATATTAAAATCGCAGACCTGAACTATTGCGGCGGTAGCGGTAGCGATTTTTATCCAGTATAAACATAATATATTTATATATTACATACAATAACTGTATAGTTAATTAATTCCTGTCATTGATAAATTGACGATTTATCTTTATAGTACGTTAGTAGGTACTATATTAAGTAATTATACTATTGTATATATCATATTCATTATATATATAAATATATATAATATTGTATTGATTATTTTTATATGAATTATTTTTAATTAAATTAAATAGTATATTAAACTATAACTTAAATAGTTTCTAGGAAATAATCGAAATCTAGACTAATATACAAGCCCGGCTCAAGTGTTTATACAAACATAGGCGAAAGTTTTTGCCGCCCCTTACGTGTAAATATTTTATCAAATATTTTTTTTTTATACATAAAAATTGTCCAGGAAAAATGCCGCCTTAAGCGTGACCCTATGTCGCCTACCCCTTGAATCGGGCTTGCTAATATACACCATATATATTAGATAGTATAGGTACTATTAGCGTATATTTGATAAGTCAAATGAAAATACCGCTAAGCGGTGGCGGTAAAATCGAGCATGCTGCGGTTTTTATAAATATCGCAGTGGCAATATTTTACCGCGACTGAATTACCGCAACAGTGTGTGGACTCCCATTACAATACGTGTGTACAAATTTACGCCACCGCCGCGATGGCGGTGTGTGGGGACCAACAATTCAGGTAATCATACGCGAGACATCAGTTCTATTTCAGACTTACAGCATTGTAATAAATAAAGACTCGGTGATTCGTAGAAGACCTATTACCTATTAAATTATAATAATACGACGTATCCGCTTGGGATAATTTTAAAAATAGTATCCCAGTTGTTTACACTTGAACATTCAACATACCATACCATTCATGCACACCTGTCAATATAATATATTGCTATTGTCTTAATTTAGATAAATTTAGATTAATTAACAATATTGTATATTACTTGTGAAATTATTCCTGCGAATAATAATTTTACTATTAAACTAAAGACAAAACTGAAATAACCACAAAAATACATACAAAATTATGTCACATAAAGATTGTAAAAAAAAAATCATTCGGGTTATATCGTTTTGGGTGTTTGATTTTTTAAGGGTTTTTAGGGGTGTTGTGGGTTCGGGTTAATTCGGGTGTAAAGCCCTGTATTTTATACTAATATAATAATAACTGCAATATGCGTCATTACACAATAAATTTTATTACTATTACTTAAAATTAAACAGGGTACGACAATTTTTTGTTTTCCTGATGACAAAAAAATGCTAGTCGGTAAATAAATAAATGTGTACTGACTTGACTTTGAATTACTCAAATTAATTATATTCACTAATTTACCTTCAATCTGACTAAATCTAATGCAGAAAAATCAGGAATAAAATATTTTTTACCATCTCTAAATGGCCTACTCCTCTACTAAAAACCAACTGTGAATCTGAAACTACCAAGAACTGTTCTATTATATTGAAATAATAATTTTTAAAATGTAAGTTACTTAGAATATTATTATTTATTACACACTATTAATATATAAACTTATTGCATGTATTTAGTTCAGTTGTTAAAAGCGTCACTTACACTACTTTTAGGTATGCATTCATAATTCCTTATTATAAATACATTTTTGTTAC
The DNA here is from genome assembly GCF_003268045.1 of Sipha flava. Classification (NCBI taxonomy): domain Eukaryota; kingdom Metazoa; phylum Arthropoda; class Insecta; order Hemiptera; family Aphididae; genus Sipha; species Sipha flava. The sequence goes on from NW_020272868.1 coordinate 502,224, forward strand.
TTATACATTAAGAGTATACCATCACAATTAATTCAACCGGGAATGGTATAACTACTACATGTCTACATTCAAAACAAACATATGTTTTGAATTCTACAAATATAAGTATAAGCAATAAATATTTTAAGCGAATTAGTGATCTGAAAAATGTTAAACTAGAGTAAGATTAAATATAGTATCTAAGATAAAAAAAAAAAATTACATTTTGTTAATAATTAATAAGTTCTAAACAAGTATATGTATAGAACATAATAGTTAGTGTGAATAATTTATATATCACAATAACAATGGAGATAATTGAGTGTACCAAGTTGGATGACAATAATAATACTTTTATTATATTAATAATAATAAAAATGTAATCAATGTAAGTATATAATTGTGAAACTAATTTTAGTATTGATAAGTGACATGCAATTCATTCAGTTGCTAAATAGTAAATAAATCTGCTAAAAAATAAAGGTTGTATAACCCTTATCATATGCAATACTCAAGCAGTGCTATTATAGTAACGTAAATAATAGTTGTTATGGTATAAATACTGACGGTGTAATGAATTTATATTTTGGAAAATGTTGTTTATCATTCGAGTATAGAATAAATAATTAGTACAGAGGAAAATTATTTTAAATAAGAAAAAACTTATGAGTTCATAAATAATATAATAATTTAAAGTATCAATAAGTGAAATCGTAATGTGAATAATAATACATAAACTTTGAGGTATCTAATGGACTAATCAGCTGCATTTATGGGTAATGTGTATTTATTGGACTTATCAATATCCCCAATTAAAGGGTCGGCAATTACAAATACTCCATCTGACTCTGAAGCACTTGCAGACATCGGATATGGCCCATCATATTCTTTCGATGAACCCCTAGCGATGTTGACCCTGTGAAAATATGTTTCATGGTGAGTATTTCAATCAGTAAAAATTAATATTTCCATCAATATTGTAAAGAAACAATCATAATTATTATATTATAAAATACAATAAATATTAAAACTATTGCAAATTCACTGAAAAGGTAAGATAATAACTGCATAATTAACTGACTGTTTTTATAGTTTAAAAAATAATATTTCATTGTAATATAGTGAATGAAATAAATTATTAAGAAGAGATTGCGAGTAAACATTTGTTTTTATAATTTTATCTTTGTTCTATGGCCATTAATAATTTTAATTTATAGATAACTATTTATAAGACTTGGGCTACTCATAATTAATGTGAACATTATAATCATTTTTTTTTTTTTTAATTAGTATTAAGTTAATATTAAAATAGTAATGTTAATCGTAAATAAAAGAATTTGAATATCCGAATTATGAACAGCATATTTATCACCTATACTAGTATCACTTTTTTCGTAAATAAATAAAAACAACATTTTAACCCATTTGAACAAGAAACGTTGTTGTAAACAAGTACAGTCATCAAGTCGAATGTAGAATGTGTATTAATAACTAATAAGTGTTAATAGCGATAGTATCGTCTTTTTGACGCGTTCAATATGTTTTGCAACGATTTTAGTGAAAGTTTGCATTTGTGTACATGCACTTTAGCGTGATATGATGTGCAACCATTATAAAACTTATAAATGTATACATTTAAAAAAAATTTAAACAGTTGATAATTTAGTTATAAATTAAAAATTAAACTAAGATTTCGAAAAATTATACAACAATAACCATACATATATATATACATATATGTGTGTGTGTGTGTGTGTGTGTGTGTGTGAGAGTTATTATCCCGCTACTGTGAATACTGTATTAGCAACAGTCCAAATTTCATACCAATTTTTCATCACCGAGATTGCTTGCTTTATTTTGACGTACAACTTCTTCAAATCGTTGGCAAGTTTTTTGATTATATCTTCCACGCCACTGTCGTCTTGTTCTTGCTTTCCGAACGGTTGTCTAAAGTTTAACGAGTTTCTGTCTTCATCATCACCGTCGTTATTTCGATTCAAAGTCCTCCACGTAGAAGCGAACCAGTCGGACGACGCGGAATCGGACTCAGTGGTATCTTGTTGGTCGGTTGTGTCGTCCGGTTCGTCGGTAACATTATTAGCAGCTGGCTTGACAAGCCGAGAAAACTCGTCAATTTCCTTCAAGAGTTCTCGGGTTTTCTCGGAATCCGAAGGATCAAACGACTTGGTTTTTGTCAGACGGTTGAACAGCATCCAGTTTTCTTCGGGTCCTACTTCATTCACATCCACGCTGTCTCTATCTGCCTTTTCGTCGGTAAATGGAGGCGGCGCCGGTGCGGCTTGGCTCGTGATGAATACCGCCAACAAGACTAATGACAACTGAAACACAAACAAAATTGTATAGTACGGTATTCACTATTATGTTATGGAAAATTTATAGTTAAATAATCGAGTACGATATATATCGAGGCGTGTGCCTATCGCAATGGAGATTCAGAATATAACGAATCTGAAGTTTGACTAAGGGATGTGCGAACTGTGATCATTTTTAAAATCTCAGAAACATTTATACTTTCTAAAATGTTCAAAGATCAATTGCACCGTTCTGCAGTTATTTTTTCATTTTTCCATGTAGTGTATTGATGAGATGATCAACGACGAAGAAAATCAAAATATAAACCCATGTACGAAATGTTTTTTGCTCTGTAGCTCTAGAAATACATTCATATAATGCCAGCTTAAAAAGAAAATAAAGGTCAATATCAAAGCTAATGACTAATTAAAATAAATCTTTATACAAAGATGATGGGTGACATTTACAACATAGCCTCGGACAACATTTTTGCGGCCTTGTAAGTGAAATATAAAATGTGTTTTTATAGAATTAATCGTCAAACATATAAATCTATACCACCTAGATATATTTGCCAATCAGCACTGTCGTCCTGATACAATATTGTAATTTAATAAGTATATACTATATAAATGTATAATAATGTATATTATATAACCTTTGGTTAAACGATTAGTCTACCTAATAATAATAATTTTATATTTATTATTTCGCATACGGTGATATTGATACTTCATCTAAAATATTTAATACTAATACGTTGCCAGTGTATTCATAAAACATAAAAAAACATAATATTAACTAAAAACTACTTGCCGATTTCCGTATAATATCATACAATAGTTGTCAAACCTCGGAATATTCGAGAGTATAAAAAATTACCAGTTTTATTATTTAACGATAAAGTCTGACACATCATACCGTCGTGCTTTTTCGGTGAAGGACGTCCACTTCGGCTAGGTAGTTGTACTTATCTACTTAAGCCGTATATACGGTATAAATACGTGTATTTGCTATTTATTTCAATTAGAAACGCCTTAATTTTATAATTATTGTTATTTGTTGGTTATAGTTATTTAAAATCATACACAGAGTTAAATGTACTTACCTATATTGTGCAATGTGTATATATGTACAAATTATACAATAATTATTAAATTAGATTTAAAAATGATATTACTTAATTAACTTAATAAATAGGTACTCAAAAAATATTTATCTTCCGATCAGTGGCAGCGCCAGGATTTTTTGCTAGGTAGGGCCAACGGGAAGCCAACAATTATAAGATAGGGCCAACAAAAATGAGATTTCAACAAAAGATAAATACTATTATTTAATATTTTCTGCTTATGAAAAATGACTAATTATGTCTAAGGTCAGGCCATGGCCCTACCTGGCCCATCCCTAGCGCCGCCAATGCTTCCGATACTCGCATATGTTAATTAGATTGTATCCCATCGTTGACACATTCGAACTACATTGCGTTGTATTTATACGAACATAACCCAACAATACATAACGTGATTTTATATTTGATACAATTTATAGTTTAACGAGTGGCGTTTCATTTTGTGAAATTCAAAAAAATCACATTTTTTACTATTATTATTTACTATACGTGTATTTCTATAAGCAATTGCTAAAAAAATAAAAATATATTATACTATTGATTATATAATATTATAAAAAATGATGAAACTAATAATAATACCTAAGTTTTTTACATATCTAGTAGTATAAAATAAATGTATTTAGTAAGAAATTCTTCGTTGTATACAGTTTTCCAAATTAAAATCTAGAAAATATTGATATTCACGTCTCCTTTTCCCCCGATTCGATTATGTGATTTACCGAAAGACAAAACAAATACAGAACAAGGGCGTACCCAAGGGGGTACGGGTTCCTGGTTTTCGGGTCCCTGGACCCCCCCACCCTATTAAAATTTCTACATACCCAATGATTTAATAGTAAATAGTATAATAGTATATAGTGTATTTTAATTTCCCATTATCAGATAAAATAAAAATGTTGAACCCTCCCCCCATAAAAAAATTCCTGGGTACGCTCCTGATGCAGATAGGATATATTTCAAAAAAATAATACATTTATTTTATCTTTGAATTAAGACCGTTGAATTTAATATCATCAACGTGAAAACATTTATAAAAACAGATATATTATAAAAACTAACACGTCTAAGTGTCAAGAACGTTCGAAGTGCCTACGTTATTACAATACAGATATCCAAATATAATCGGTATAACTAATTTCACTGTACTTATACTTCTATAGTCCTTAAAATCGGTTATTCCGTAAATAATAATATCGGATATTTCATTTTATTACAATTTATAGGTACTTAAAAATAATTATCAAGTTTTACTTTTCCTATGAACTAGTAAATAATCAATATATCAATATAAATAGCATAATATATGAATAATATAACTAAAATACATTCTTCACTTCACACAGAATCTAAAAAAATAGACTCATCCTGCAATTTATTATTCATATGGTTTTTTTTTTTTTGAATAAACAAAATCAAATGTATAAATTGAAAATGTTCCAAAATATGGATAAAAAATGAAGTTGTATTGCTTCAAATTTCTGAGAAAATTGAAATGAAACTATAAAGTGCCAAATAATAAAGTATAATATTTTAATATTTCATTTAAACTCCACTAAATAATATTCATAACATTTATATTAAAATGGTAGCGTATAGAATATCTAATTGGAAATTTAAATTTTTTTTTCAAATCAGTAATATGATATTGAAATTTTACATATCGATTTTAACTGGATTACAAACAGTGCCATCGTTAGCGAGCAAGTAACTTAGGCGATTGCCAAGGGCATCACACTTAAAATAAATTCGGGGCCCATAGTTTGTCAAGTTAGAATAGTTAAGTATATTTAGGTCTAAGGAAATTGTACTGCATTTGCCTAAGGCCTCGCAAAAGCTTACGGCGGCACTGATTACGAATTATGATAATAATTATAATAGAGAGTACAATGGAGTGATATAATTTTTTTACATAATAATAAAAAAGATTTTGTTCCAAATAAAATATAAAAACTTAATTTAACGTATTATGTAAAAATACATTAGTTTGATTTAAAAACTATAAAGATAAACAAAACATACAACAAAATGCTAATTACTTATGATATTATCTAATATTTAATTAAATATGATTTTCAAAAAAATTAAATAATATAAATATTAATATAATGATGCTTTGAATCTGATTCAACAAATATTAAATAAAATAAATGTAGTTTATTTCTGTGCAAGAAAATATTATCAAAAAACACGTCTCAAAAGTACAAATATTATATATTAAATAATATATATATTATATGACGAATAGTTAATGTATTATTTTACTGTGTGATATTTATAACTTATTTTAGTTTTTTTTAAAGAATAAGTTATTTTAGTAATTATTTTATAAATGGAATTTTAATTATTTCATATTGAATTCAACAATTCCATATCATCCGAAAAATTTGATATAATTTTTAATAACGTTATTAATAATACATGACAATAATTAATTGTCTATAACTATTCAAAAAATATACTATACAAACATAACGATAGCAATGATTTAATATTAGATATTTACTATAAATTATACTAAAATACGTTTCTTAAACATTTAATCAAACATACCATAATAATTTTCATTTTTCTGTGTGGAAGTGGTTTTGCGTCTAAGCTCGCTAGAGGACTGAACAAGACCGACGACTCAGTACTGGTCTTAGTACCCAAAATCCTATAAAAAGAAGACCTTGAACGGTTATCTATTGAATTATTGTCTTCGCGCACTATTAAAATCGGATGCTCTCGATTAAACACAACGAATCTTCTGGAAAAGAAAAAATGTTTAAGTAACCAAAAAAAATTATATAATAACGATTTGATGCACATTACACGGTTTGGCTTTTTGGAGTATAATGCGGTGGCGGCAGGATGACTACAGAAATTTGTCGATATTTAAACCTTGAAATGCAAACATTTTTCAGGTAAACTAAATGAATCTGATTATCTTTCTCTCTCACTTCGTAGTATCCGATCTGGATTTCAATGTCATCTGGTTTTTTCTTTTACAATATTGTACGATGATTTACAACGTTCATATTATTAAATATTTAACTCCTGATGCGAAGTAAAAATATTAATTAATAATATATTAACAACATTGAAAAATATGAGTCTGTGACAACACGGTAAGAATAATTAATGAAAATTGAACAAACTGAATTATTAACTAGGTATGTAATATAGACAATGATCTAATACTTTATTATTTTATTAGTACAATTCACGTGACGTTTCAAGCAACAAGACACTCGATATTATTATATATATATACCATATATTTTCAATGTTATTATAAATTTATAAAGGCTGTATGTAAGTGACGATGAATATTACTTGTTTATGAACTGCTAATATCATCATACATATTGTAAATATTAAATTAAATAAATATATTCCTACAAGGTATATTATAACTGTTAAAATAACTTGTGTCTTATAATATTGTATTTATGTATACTAATATAATTAATATTGTTTACATGTTGTTCACCTAACAAGTAATATTTCGTCGTTCTTTTTTTTGTGCTAATTTATCAATTTCAATTTCAAGGTTGCTGATGAAAAGGATATATATATTTAAGGGCAAATTTAATATTTAAATATATCTTTATTATAATTATTTATAATATTATGCCACAAACAACAGATTATTTATTAGTAATAAGGCTTTATATATATTAGTTTTTGAAGAACATATTTTTTTTGTATTTTACTAATTTTTATTAAAACTAAAATGAATAATTTATTGAAAAATATAAACTATAATAATTTATATTCTTTATAACAACATTTAACTTAAAAGTAACAATTATAAATAGATTAGCACATAGAAATTTAGTTATAATAGTTATCTACCTATAGTATAGGTATAGATCCTATACCAATATAAAACCAATAAACTACCAATAAAATTAACTATACTTAGACAAAATGTAATTCAAACGTTTAAAATTATATCTAATTAATTTAATAACAATGAATACGGTAAAATAAATTTGGGTCATGGAGTACATCAGCGGTTCCCACACTGTGCACCGCAGTGCTCTAGGGACACTGCGAGCACTTTCTAAGGGCACAGTGGTCTACGGTTCATAACAAATAGTTTAAAATGTTTAAATTTTTTTTTCTTATTGTTTTCGTAAAAATGTTATAGCAAATAATGAAATATTTTCTATTGTATATTCGGAAATTCTCATTTTAACCTTATATTTTTATGTAATAATTATAATAATGATAACAATAATTTTATTTATTTAATTTTTAGGTTTATAAATTCATTAATTTATAATTAAGTTAAATTTTAATAAATTAATAAAATTAGTTATCAAAGAGTACTTTTTTTTTGTCTTGTTTTTCAAGTTATTAACAACAGAGCAACGTGGCTAAATTGAGTCCAAAAAAAGGCATCGCGGAAAACAAAAATAGGGAACCGCTGGAGAACATAATACCTAAATCTATTGAATGGTAAAAAAAAATTACAAAATATAATCAATCACAAAAATATTAATGATAATAAAATATTGTGAAAATATAAAATATTAAAAAAAAATATAGGTACAGAATACTATGACTAATCTAATAAAATAAATTAATACATAATTAAATAAATTAGGGAGACTCAGTCAAATTGATATCAAACTAAGGTATCATGCTTAATTACGATCTACAATAAACATGAGTCATACAGTAAACAACTTAATGATCATATATCTGCTTGCAAATATTAACTATCTCTTATGTTATTTGTTTAAATTTAAAATTTAAAACATAATAATAGAATACAAGATCACCAGCTACTATGTTACTTAGTATGGACAAATTAGTCATTTTTACTCATAAATCGTTAATATTTATCACTTATATTATTTCACGCTCTACACAATAAATAATTTTTTAATAACTGTTTAATGCAACCCTGATATTTTAATTATGAAAACTTCCATATGACTATATAGTTTTTCTTAATAATTGTTCTTCGTAAAAGTTATATATTTAATTTACGCTAAGAATACTTATTTCACATCAATAATTAGTCTAATTTTGATAACTCAAATTATTACTATCGGTCCATTTAAAACTGTATTATTATTAACCGAATATAATTTTTGGAGATTTTTATTCTTCACATCTCCAACTCGAAACTCATTTTTAATAATAGCACAAATAGGTCTTAATTTAAAAAAAAAAAAACTAGGAAATCAGTACAACCCCTTAATCCCCTCTGCGTGCGCCACTGGCCACGAGTACCTTTTTTTACTGTAAACTCCACCAGAAAAATAAAACAGGTAAAATTGGTTTCATGAAAATTCCGACACTAAAAAAAAATCAGGTAAAATTGAATACATGTAAACTCCGCCAGTGAAGAAAATCGAGTAGTAATATAAAATTAATATGATATATTATTAAAAGTAATACGTAATAAGTAATAATAAGTGAATATTATTATTATAATATTATATATCATACCTCCATTTTATTTCACCAGTCACATATTTTATATTTTGGTTATATTTGTAGTTGTTAAATAAAACCAATAAATTGCCTCGTTGACCAGTAATTAATTGTATATTATTACTTTGTTGTAAATAAAATATACACGGAGACACGCAGACTACGAATGATTATGTTCGTCAAAGTATATTTTACGTATACCATACCTACTGCCGATATCATCATTAGAAATACTAATTTCAGATAATATGAAGATAAAATTAATGAATCAATTAAATTAATCAATGAGGAAATATATCCACCTTGAAATAAATCAAACCAAGACAATAGTTTTATCAATTTCGACATACATCATTGCAATAGATGTCAACGTATTTAATGTGAGCACTGAGCAGGTAAACAAAAAAAAAACTGGAGTTTACATATACGTTACAGGTAAGAAAAAACTGACGGAGTTTACACTAGACCTTTTATTATCTTTTTTCTTAACCGATATTCTAGCGGAGTTTACAATCGCCCATATGGAATATACATTCAGGATTTACCCAGTTTGGGACGACTAAACACCATATTATTTAAAAATCAAAATGAAAGGGGCCAGTTCGGGACCACTGATTTTTCTTAGGGCACTAAGCCCCCTAAGCTCCCCTCCCTTGACGACGTGCCTGCTTTACATGTATAACCATGTAAAATAGCATTCAAATAAAACACAGACTAAAAATTATTTAATCAAAACAAGTATGAACGCGGCTAGTTCAACAGTAACATCTTTATTAGTATTTTATATTTTTCTTTATTTCGAAAAAATGGTTAAATAACTCAAAAAAATCACTAAGAAACCATTATCGATTTAAAAATTTTTATTAAAAAAATAATAAACATCACTACTTAAACAACATATTCTAAATTCCAGACACTACACAAAAACTAAAATATACGAGTACTATGGAGTTTTCATTAAATTGTATTTTATGAATTATTTTTTCTATTATCCATAAATTAAAGTTACCAACACGGCGGGCGTAACGGATAGGCAAAAGAGGTACATGTCTGTAATGAGGGATAGTATTCAATTTTTTTTTGTGAATATTAGATATTACTTAGTTTTTTTTGTATAACAGTATATAATTTTTATCGTTTTATTAAGAATTATTTACAATAATCTATCTTCTGCTTTTAAATATTTTAAAATACTAAGAAATTAAGCTATTTCAATATTATAGGTGATCAAATTCTATAAACATGGTGAATAATCATAATTCAATCATAACATATTATATATATATATATATATATATATATATATACTGTCATTACATGAATTAGTTTTTACCAAACAATTAAATTGATGAAAACTATGGTTCATTTTTTTAAAAAGAAGGAATTCAATGTACACCATAAAGATATCTACAATCTATACAAGATATGTAAAAAAAAAGAATAGCCATAAAAATTATTACAAATTTTTCATAATATTCTGAATCTAGAAAATATATTAAAACTTTGTTTAATAAATGTTAATAAGCGCGAAAAATATTTAGTTTAATTTTAATTTTAATCAATTTTTTTTGTCTCTTTGTATATTGATTCCTTAGTTTTGTTTCGTAAGACTTTTTTAGTTGAAACATTTGCAACAAAACTTAAACAATAGTAAAGGATAAAAAAATGTAACATTAGCATTTATCTATATTTTCAAGTCATAAAACAAATAATTATTAATTTCGTTAAGAATTTATAATTGCCAGTTGAAATGATATACTATTTCTCTAACGACGAAACTAAAAATAAATAAATAAATAATAGTAAATATTCAATAAAAAAATAATTTCTCTATAAGGACATAAATTCTTTGTGCAGTTTTACTACCAATAATTAAATTATTCACTTAATTTATTAATGGCATGTCTAACATTAATATTATATTTGAAAATATAAATAATATGATTGTTAATATAACATCAATACACTTACACGCAATCATGATAATAATGAGGGATTAAGTTAAAGTTCATAAATTTAATATAATGTTTTAATCAATTACCATCAATAAAAACTATTAATCAAAGACTCATAAACCAATGTAAAATTATACTTCCTTGAAAACTATTTTGTTTTTGTTTAAATTGATGAATATTAGTTATTATTAACAATTAATTAAGAAAGTAATTTTTTTAATTTTATAACTGATTGGTCAACAACTAATGATACATATTGAGTTCCTCTTAATGTAATCACTGGTTTATAGAATCAACTGTCTATTGGAATCAAAAAAGAAAATCCCAAATCAAATTATATGTTACTAATATTAAGTTGACCTTTTATTTGAATCACTATGTACCGGATAATTGAATAACTTTTATAAACATTTTTACTTTTTTTGTGGTATTTCAAAGTGATTAATTGAGAAGAATTATTTTTGTACTTATCAGTGAATTAGTGTATTGTTGTACGTTGTGTACTCTTGTCGTTTAGTTTATTTTGATACCTGATCAAACATTTTTCTTACATGTTGAGCAAACAAAAAGATTTGTCAGTAAAAGAAAAAAAAATTACTCTTTTGTTTTGATAAGTTATTTAAATTTTTAAATTACAAGGATCTCAAGTACAATCTAGAAAAGATAGCTTTTTTTGATTATTTAAAATTACTTTTTATTTAGTTTTAGTTTTCTTTTAAATAAACATAAAAATATAGCATTATTAAAAGTTTTTATGGAATCAACCAGTAATAAATTTAAAATACCCTGAACCAATATGATCACATTAAGCAGAACTTATTGTAAGTATAAAAAAAAAAACAAATTAATATATAAATATAAACGATGTATAAGCTATATATTACAATTGAGTATTAATATTTTCTATATTCTATCATGTAAGAATACACCAGGTGACCATAAAAAACACATAATTATCTCATATATTTTCCCTATTACCGATAATCTGCAGTGCTGCCTCCATTTACTCACTCATAGCTCTCAACCACATAGCTAAACCACCACTACATATTTGAACCGATGTATTTTTAACTTGAATATGGTAGGTAATACATAGTATTTATTAAATATTTTTAACATTACCTCGAACTATTATTTTTACATATTTTAAAGATAATATATAATTAAATGATAAATTACTAACAATCAAATTATTTATTTTCTTGTTTGGACAGTGAAAATAAAAAAAAATTCTTAATCTATTTATATTGTCAATATAAAATTCAAGTACTCTTCATATAAATTACTTATCAAAATATATTACACAATATAAATAAAACAAAAAACAACATTGAAGAAATATATGGACCCAAGGAGCTTAATTTTTAAACTAAAATAAATGTTGAAAATATATTGTTTGATAAATTATTAAATGATATGATACATATCGGGCAAAAAAAAAAAGTCATCAGTTAATAATTGGATGAATGCTTCTCGAGGGATAATAACTAATTTTCTCTCGATTAGATCTAGGCCAAAATGTAACTTCACATGAATTCTTAATTTAAAATTAAATATACTAGTTTTTAAAATAATTTTTTTCATATAAATTAAAATTATATAAGGGCTATTACGATTGAATGTGTTGTATATAATTATTATATATATTTATATTATATAAATTAATATTGAATTTTAGATTATAATAATCAAATTCTATTATTATTCTGTAAATTAACAAATGAAAATGAAACATTTTGAACAATCCAAAATAAATATTGGGCATTACTAAATTTAAAAGAAAAATATAGTAAGATAGGTTTTTCATTGTTCATTGAATGCTATGATGAAATTCATTTCATTCCATTAATTTACTTCCACATTAGTTGTTGAAATTAAAAAATGAACAGAACTTTTCTGCATAAAATATAAATAGATACAAACCTTAAATAGATTACAGTTATACATTGATTGCATGTAAACTTACTAAATAATAATGATCTATGAGACTTAGTCTTAAGACTAAAAGCCACTTTTTGAGATATTAACCTATTAACTAACCTATTTAATTGATTTAATTTTTATATTAAATGTATGATAGTTGATCAAAATAATCTATTATTCAGTCAAAATAAATGTTTATTTAACTAAACTATTGTACCTGTTAATAGTTTTCAACCATTAATTATAATTTTATACAGTAACATAATAATTATATTATTAGATAACATAATGAAGAAACAAATGTAATTCTTAATATTTAATTGCATAATTTAAAGAAAATTATTTAGATAAATATTAATTTAAAAATCAATAATGCAATCTAATTTTTAGTTTGAAGCCAAAATAACAAAACAAAAGTAATAATTGGATAAACGGTAAGACATTTAAACTTAAAGAACTAAACTAATAATTACATAAAACTGACTAAACTAAACTCTAACCTAAAGAAAAAATATTATAGATCAAACTCTTACTCAAAAATAATATTTGGACATTTCCACTAAGGGTGCAATACTTGTGATTTATAAAATTTAAAAGGAAATTAGTTATTCTTTTGAGTATATTATTATTAAGTCTTATTGGAATAGTAATAATGTAATATGAATAATTGGTTATAAAAAGATTATTTAAAATCTGATAAGCTCCAAATAAAACAAAAATATTTTGGATGTCACCTGAGTACTTATAAAAAGTATTTTGTAAAATACAGCAATAATGTTTTATTAATTTTAGATAATATATATTATACCCTGCACTTCTTTTAAAATGTACCAAATTATTTTCTAATAGGCTAAAAAAATATAAGTTAATTTACACCAAAATCAAATTATACTCTTAGTTAATTAAGAGATGAATGATTACCAAATTTTACACAGTATGATTGAAAAATTAATATTTATATCAGCCCAAAATAAATAAATATTAAACAGTTTATCTTTATTGTATAATTTATGAATAATTAAATAAATTATCTAACTTTAATATACAAAATATTTAAAATATAAAAAATAATTCTATAATACACCCATTGATTCAATTCAGCTGTAATTCATCAAAATATATTAATATTGCAGTTTCAAACTTTTTCATATTTCCTGAAATTAGGTGTACATAATTTTAAAACCACATAATAACAACAATATATAAATAATCATCATATACTATATATTACCACGATTTTATATAAAAATATTAAGATGGTTTTATTTTCTATATGCTCTTTTAGTGATTGTGTAGCAATATTTTTATAACAAAAAATGATCTTAAAAATGTTTTATTATAATATATACTGCATATACTTTTTGCTTTGAAAACTTGCATACAGATATTAAATCAGGAGTGGATCCAGAAATGTTTTACATAAAGGTCCAGCAATACATTTACACGCTTGTTACTACACAATAAATATAAAATTATATTTTTCGTAATTTTATAATACTCTAGTTAAGTAGATGTAATGAACTTCGAAAAATAATCAAAAACCCAATATATTACATTATACATAACACAAACATATTTAAAGAGATTTTGGGGGCGCCTCCTTCGACAATCCCCGGCCTGTATTGAGTATTTACTAACAGAAGCTATAAATTTTAAATATTTAAGATAAATTTAGGAGTAATGTTTAAAACATAATTGTAAATCAATAATATAAGTTGGGTTTTGGAGAAATTATTAGAAAAATATTGATTAAAACACTCAGTCCATAATATTATGGTAAATCAATTCTTATCATTGTAATATCTTAAAAATAAATTCAGTAACCAAAATTTAACAAAACAGTCAATATAATTGAAATAATAGGTAACATTGTTATTACTTCTTTTCTATCTCTTGACAAACGAAATCATTTGTAAATTAATATTAAAATATAACAAAAATTGAAAATCATGATTATTTTATTTAAATATATAGCAAAAAAATTTTTAGAAAACTAATTATCATCAATATTATATATCAAATATTAACAATTAATAAGCCATCAATAATATTCTACAAAATAATTTGATACGAAAAAATTAGACTCCACATGTAAGGTACTCTTGTCTGGAGGAGGCCCTCGACCTTCAGCAGGCTGGGTAATACTATCGACCGGTTATAAAAGATATAGACAGACGTTTTAATACAAGCATTTTTCTACACTGCAGCTATATTATTGTTCGTATTATATACTGAATGGGCGTGGTCTTAAACCATAGATAATGATAAAAAAATAATAATAAAAAACGGCATGGTTATCCTTGGACCATGGTCATTGGCATGTTAAGTATAGTTAAATTCTACTTGATACACCATGATGCACATTATTGTTTAATTTAACATACGAATTAGATTAGATTTTAAATTGAATGTTTTACTGTTTTGTTGCTGTTAGTAATTTATTTCATTATTATGTTATAAATTTTCATGAAAATTGCATCATTAGTGAATGAATATAGCTGAAAAACTATAAAGAATTTTCACAGATGGTTATCTAGCCAACTACCACCGCTTTGAGTTCATGTACCGCGAAGAGTTGAACGTCCGGCCAACGGTCTTAGAACTCCATTCACCTTAACAAAACCTGCCTATCTACCTTCTTAGTCGACGACGGTCGTCCTACCATCCATTGCAATTTATGTCCATGCAATTATATTTATATATACTTGTATGTAGTTAAAATTTCGTACTAGCATAATAACAAATAATACATCATGAACCAAGGATATACGTAACACAATACCTATTAGTTATAGTCCTTATTGCTTCTCTAATGGTATAAAATAACCCAATCTTTACCTTTATAAGTTTTTTGTTTGGAATAAATTGAAAAAAATAAAATTAAAAACTATCGAAAATAATTATTATTTATTTAATACTAGCAGAGTAGTAAAAATACTAAAGTATACTTTAACTAGTAAAATTTTTCTTAACGAAATGTTACAGAATGCATCATTTTATTAGACGGGAGCGACTAATTTTGAAATAACTATGTGTCTCGACAGTCGGGGATATGAGTGAGCAGCTATATATAGAGTGGCTCGACTGAAAAATATTCAGTTTTCTTAGTGAGACAAAAATATGTATACATCAATAAACCAGTTTAAGATGAACGTATACACTACTTGACTAACGGTTATTACCAAACGAGTAAGATTTAATTAATAACATTCTACATATTATCTAATAATCAGTACTAAGACTTATGTAAATATATAAGTCGTTCACTCAATACACACGCATAACATAATAAAAATGTTATAAATTTAATTTAAAACATTTAACAAATATACATTTAAAAATAGACAAAGCAAAAATACCACAATAAATTACAGAAGAATTCTTGAAAATATCTTATAAAGGCATTTAACAACAACCTCTAGTTAATATAAAACGTGTTTAAGATATTTATAATTTTACAGTCCAAAAAAAGAATGACCTCCTGGACATCATTTACACATCAAACCCATTCGGCGTTATAGTATATAACCGACAAATAAAGTATAATAATCTAACAAAATATATACAACCGTTACTCGCACTTAAACACAAGAACATAATAAAAAAAAAAAACCGTCGTCATTTTTAA
The DNA here is from genome assembly GCF_003268045.1 of Sipha flava. Taxonomy (NCBI): domain Eukaryota; kingdom Metazoa; phylum Arthropoda; class Insecta; order Hemiptera; family Aphididae; genus Sipha; species Sipha flava. The sequence continues at coordinate 518,587 of NW_020272868.1, forward strand.
ATGTATTTAACAAGCAAATTATTATACCGAAAAATTATTATTAATCAAAAAAAGTTTAAACAAAACATTTCTCGTGTATTCATAATACAATTAACCTTAATATTAAATCAATAGCTAATAATTACAAATATGTGCTTAATCATTATAATTTCCGGTTCAAACGAAAAACGCTTTAAACTGAAGATAATATTGTAACGATGTGTGGAAACAGTCACCACCGGCTGCGAGAAAAAAATAAAAACGCAATCGGTGGTGGAGTTACCAAAGCCCGTTACAAAAAATGGTTGTGGTTGAAACGAAGATAATCTTGAATTAAGTCAATTTGAGAAGATTCGCGTGAACAAAATGAGGAACTTCCAACCATTGCGGGATACAAAAGAAATACGAACGCCGGCAATGGTTTGGAGTTACCACAACTTGAATCACGATTAAGTTTTTTTAGTGTTTCTTCCCCTCCACTGCGAATTTTTTTTTACATGATCATTACTATTATATATCTAGCATACGATGTTTGGTGAATACCGCTATGCCAAATTCAGCGTTGATTCAAGGCTGTCTTCTCAGGTTCAATAACTCTTGGTAACCTGCACATGCCGGCAGCCAATCATAATTGACTAACACTGCATAACATTCTTTATAACGTGTATCATTTTATATTAAAATCTGCAAGATAAACCATCATTTTATTTTTAAACCGTAAATTGGTTACATCAGGGGAGCAAAAATGAATAAAATGGAACTTAAAAAGATACTAAAGAGGTCAATAGAAGTCAATAACCTTAAAAGTATAAATGAAAATTATAAATCGTTAAACAACTCGGTAAGAAAAAAAAGGCTATAAATTATACATTAATAATAAAACTTAAGCCAAATTACTATAAACAAATAGTTACACAATATTTTCTAACAACTGAAGCTGTTATGATCATAAGAATTCATAAAATTCTAATACCACTAATATTATACAAGAAATTACAAAATATAGATATAAAATCAAGACGTAACTTGGTTAATATAATGTAAGAATTACAGGTAACACTAATATTAAATATTGGAATACATGAGATAGTAAAAATACTGAACATTTTAACGTACATCCATGAGTTTTGAGGCAGATGTTTGAATGAATAAAAGGGATGAGCACAAATGCTGTTTACTACCATGTGAAGGGGAATGAAGGGAACTACATTTAATAATCGATTCTCTTGTATTCATTACTCTTGTGTGATGAATATTTGCTTCATAATACATACTTATATAAAATTCAGTAGAATAAATAATTGTATACAATATGCGTAGTGTACAAAAGTAAAAACTGAACTAGAATGCGCATAATAAGAAAATGAGTAAGCACGAATATCGTGACTTTTTAGGGGTTAGAGAAAATAATACGATTTTCAGTGTATATGTATAAAACGTATATTATAAAAACAGACGGTTCATTCGATTAGGGTGACTCGTGAGGGTTGGGCTAGGGTAGCGTAGGAAGCCGGCTATGACCTTCAAACAACCAACACACGTATACACAGGCTTGCCATCTGCGTTTACTTAATGTTTTAAACATTGTATAGAACTCATAAATATTTTATTTATATATCTATACCAAATAATAATACATTAAGAAATGCTAACAATACCGTTTTAAAACAAAAATTAATTTAAAAAAAATAAAAAAAACACAAAGCATAACTCCTAAAAAAACTTATCATTAATGGTATATTAAATGCTTATTGAGTTAATAATTAATTATAAATAGTTAAAAGAAATCATAAGTAGCAGTCACTAATAATATTTAAAATAATTTTCCACGTGTTCGTCAAACATTAACCATACATATTACTCGCTTACTATTAACCACGACTTGGAATACGTTAAAAATTTAAATTGACAAACAAATTTCGTTCTTACCTTCAATAAATATTTATAGTAAACACACATACTGAACGAGATAAATAAAATTAACACAAAAAATTAAATAGCAAAGGACGCGGACCGAACGAAAACTAAACTGCCGGCAACTGCGAGTGTAGTACTTGTGCGGTGTGCTCGTCGTTCGCCGGCAACGGATGGTGAGGCGGGCGATGGCAGGGTGGACGAATGTATTGCAGGCGGCTGAAGGGATACCCCCTCCAATGAAGTAGCATTATAATCATATATACATACGGCGCCAACGCCCAAGGGTAAGGGTGAACTAACCTAGGGTAAGAATTTTAACAATGGTCCCCGCGCACGCACGATCTTCAGCGGAGGTGGTGGTGTAGGTCGTTCTGTCGTCCTAGGCCCGAAAATCCATTATGATTAACCGTTTTTTTTCATATATATCAAGGGTGACACAATACTGTGCATGGTGAGAAAATAGGACGATTCACATTGAAATTTTAACGAAATTCAGAAGCCCATGTGCAAAAAACCTCGAACAGTTACAAATTTTAAATTCTACGGAAGACAGATGGTCGACATTATTTCTCGGCTTCAAACACAATCTTAAAAATGAATTCGAGAATTTTGAACTCATAAGAGCCAGTTAAAATATTAAACAATACTTTTTTACTAAAAATAGGGAACTTAACTGCATATATTATATTTAATAATTAATACAATAGACGGGTAATATTATTTAGTATAAAATATGTCATATTTGAAACAATTGGTTTTATATGAGAACTCACAAGAAAAATTACACATTGAATTATTATTGTTAAATATTACGACAAAGATTTAAAACTTTCAACAGCATATTTTTCAGTGCCGAATTGTAATACATTTTATTTTATAATATATTTTAAAAGTAATAAATACAAACAAATCAAAAGTCAATATTTTAAAATATAAACACTACCTAAAATTCAAAAACTATTTGTTAACGGTTTTTGTTGACACAATTATTAATTTAATCATTGAAATATTTTATAATACGCACGCAGAATGTTAGTTAACTTATTTAAACAATTTATCATGATGATCTTTTTTTAATTAAGCAGAAGTCATGACTCATAAAATTTTTTTAGTATATTTTATTGCGTTAAAATACAAATCATTTAAGACTTAACTCTATACATAAAAATTTATAAAAATATGCTGGTTCCTTTTTGGTTATTTGTGAAGGTTTACGAAATTAAGAAATTAAATAACGTAGTTAATTGGTAACAACAAATCATTAAATTAAAAATAATAGCATAAAAAAAATAAAATAATAATACTAAATTTTCCAAAGATCCAGTATATAATATTATGGAACTTGCTTATACGAAATCCAATAAATACTACTCTAATGAGCACGTGATATATTGTAAGATAATCATCAATATCAGACAATCCAAGGCGATACATAGGTTGTTAGTGTATAATATATTGTTATAAAATATGAGGTGGTGTCGTGTGAGCACAATTTTAATAAAAACGGTAAGATGTGCGAGTTGGTACATACGGTTTCGCGGAATCCTCAATTAACCATCCCAAAATGTATTTCGATAAAAACAATACTGGTGCTGGACAGGAAATCCAATGATTTCAAAAAGAATGAATTATTTTTAGACATCAACCCAAAGATAAGACGATGCCCGTGCACGGCCTTGGGCAAACACGAAATCGAAATCAGACATACACGAACAAAATATTTATACATGCCGATTTTTCCACACACATTAGGTAACAACAGACTTGTGCGGCGGAAAACTGTCGGGACCACCGGCCGACCGACGTTACGTAACACAATGCCGAACCGATCATCGTAAGGTTTCTTTGCACGATACGTGCTATCGTACTTCCACCAACATCACCACCACTACTACTAGTGCCGAAGCAAAGCAAATTCACATAACGACGACGAACGTTAAATCCGAGTTGTTAGATAAAACAGCAAATTAATACTGCAAAAAAAAAAAAAGACTATACTTACTTTTCGTTATCGCACCGGGAAAGGGGATGTTGGAAGTAAATAAAAATAAAATGAAACACATAATAAAACTAACATAATTGAAATAGAATATGCAAAAAAAAAAACATTAATACTCTTTTTAAAAAAAAAAAGAAAGACGGACAGGTGGTTATAGGATACAGCGGATGGCAGCAGCAGCGTTCGAAGTCCTTGACAGTCCAAGAAGACAATGGGAGAGAAGAAACGACGACCTCAGGCCGGCACAAATCATGGTCAAATGCTCCTCGTCAGCGACGTTCGCGAATGACGCTTAAACCGGTCTCGCCCCGCACAGGTAACGTAACAGGAAAACGCGGAGGGAAGAGGGAACCAACAGACGCGTCCTCGCAGTGTTGCCACTACGGACGGTTCGAAACGTACGGACGTTGTGGCGGCGGCAGCGACGACCGCGGCTGCCTTCGCAGCAGCAGTCCCAGGGATTCAGGTGACCGATCGTTTATTATTATTATTTCGCCAACTTTTGTTTTCATCCGATATTTGTGTGTACGACCTTACGCGCAATTCCGTCCATTTCCGTCTCGCTCTCACCATCCCATCGTTGTTTCCTCCCTCTTGGACCACGGTCACGTACGGCAACAAAAATCCTTCGATAATACGACGGCAGCGGTGTTGTCCTCAGTTTTCTACAAGGTTCTCTCGCTCGAAACCCGAATCCTCGGTACGGAGGACCATGCGTGCATGACACAAAAGCGACGGTGGCGGCGTCATCGGAAGGAAGCGAGGGACTGCACCGTGGGTTCAATAAAATACTATCGGATAAAACGCACGGCGCGTGTTCGTTCAGTTCGCGCGCCGTTATTAGGAATACGGGAATTATGAATACCTACGACGGTCTCTCGGTTGTCGTCGAAACTTCTCGTGCGCGCACACCAACACGATATCGGTAGTACCACACGTTGTGCTAGGAAAACTATTAATAGCTCCGCACGTCGAATATCATACAAACGGCATTTTTCCACCCGCGTACGTCACGTTTCCACATCGGTTCTTGTGTGCACCGTCGACCGTCGAATTTCTGATTGTAAAATCGACATTTTTAATGCATGCCCCCTCACCATCGACTGGTTATGGAAATAGCGTTCCGCCGATGAGTCGTGTTATACATAATAATATTGTTATATAAAAGATAAAACGGGTTTACAAAAGAAATACATTTGCTCGGGATATAAAAATAAACAATATTTCATGTTTTTACCACGTACCTGGACAACAACGTTATAGCCATAATTATTATTATTATTAAAGTATCATATTTAACACCTGAGGGACGGCGATTTTCATGTTTCGAAATAACCAATAGTCCTAACTATTCACCAAAATGATCGGCTTCCCAATCACATATTTAATAAATATAAAATGTGATAACATTATACTTCTATGCATAATATGCAGTCATAATAGCAATAAAAGTTATACTAAACTAAAATTTAATGTACTTATCTTAACGTATAACATTTGTATAGTCATAATAACCAATAAAAATTAATGATGATACAACACATTATCTTCGAAGATAACGAGGATATAATACAGATTAAGAAATCTTGTTTATTTCTAATTTCGTATTAATTTTAACTAGAGATAAAATGAATGTTTAGTATGTATACATTAAGAGACACATTTACCTTCTACCATAGTAATTGATTATAGTTTTACAAATTATTTGGTTTATATTATTATATTATCCAAATGTGTCTCTGATTGATATTTATTAGTTTATTGACAAATTAGGAATCAGTAGAAAACTGAGTATAGAATAAAAGTAAATAATATAATTTAACTTAAGGTTTTAGCATAATACAAGGAAAACAAATGAATTGTTCATACTACCTTATAAAGCGTAATTCAAAAAGTCACCATAAACAAAAAACTACTTATATATATATATATATATATAAACTATATTACATGCATATATAAGTGAATAAAAATAAATCAACAATAAAATAATTTTAGTTTTTTTCAAAGAGAGTTTATAATGTTAATGACGAAGCACCTTTTAACCAGCTTGCCCACGTTATTTTAAACACAATGAATCAAGAGATTTCGAATTCGGACAATTTCAACTATTACGAAGAAAACACCGAAACGAAAATAATAACAGTAAACCTTAAAATTTTAGTTTTTACTATAGTACCTGTATAGTTAATGTTCTCCGAATGTTATGATTTTAAAGGTCCCCTCTTTACAATAGAATGTATTTTTACCTGTAAAAGCCACAAAAGAACAAATTTCGATCGTTGAAGGTCTACCAGCCACCGGTTAATGCTGCTGACACGATTTTCAAATAATTTCAAGAGAATTGTATTAAATTTGAACACCTGGACCTGGACATCCTGTTTGTACTGTATGTACAAGGTTCCCAAATTTGTAATATTTGCTGGATATCTCTTATTCAATACCATATTTTTAATCCAAATATTGGTTATGTTATATTATACTGAAACATTAAAGTAGGTTTAATATAAATACAAGTAATATCTATTGTTTATATCTTATGTTCGCTCAACTAACATTTTCCCATAAATAATAAGTTATTTTTATATAATGGTTCAATTATATTTCTCATTAATTAATTTGTTAAATTGGCCAAATACTATTATAACCGGATTTTTACAGAGCATTAATTTAATTCGTTCGGTTTTTCAATTAGATGTCTTGGTTAAACAAAAACTATGAAAATTTAAAAAATTGGTTAACATTTCTGTGATATTAAACTAAATATGTATATTTATTTACTACATATTTCAGTTAATCAATTTTATTTAGTTACTGAATAATTTTTAAAATGCAACATTATTCTATTTATGCTATGCTATACATTTTATAACAATTATAAACATTTTAACATAATAATTACAAATAATCCTTAGTGTTGTACGGAACCTAGTCATAAGTTACTAACACAAGTTACTTTATTAAAAATTCTTTATAATAATATTTCAATATAAAAAAAACCTTGAAATTGACCTTAAATCTATTATCGTTTTATCAAATTAGGGGAAATTGAAAACCGTAACGTCTGTAAAATATTTTATTACTTGACAATAAATATTGTGTTTTTACACATACCCTTAATACACAAAAACTATATTTTTGTATGTACAAAATCAAATCTGAAGTACTTATATTTAGATGTACATATATAGCTAATAACAACATATTTAAAACATTAGTCAGTCATTTTTAAAATATAATATACTATTTGTTCAACAATATGGTTGTCAAAATAACTAAAATTTTATTTTTTAATGATAATAAATATAATAGAAATAATAATGATAAGTGTAAAATTAAGAAAAATAATTTTGCCTAAATTGCATTAATCTTTATTATAAAGCGAAATTATTTCAAGATAATATGTCGATAATTAACTGTCAAATCTGTGCATCAATTACATACAGATAACAAATATACTTATATTGAAGTCTTTAAATATAAAGCTAGTATAAAAACCGAGAGAATATATACATTAATTGTATACCTACATTTATTCGAAATTTTTTAACTATTCTATCAAAATAAATTAAATACAATTTTTTAATATTCAATTTGAAATTTTGAAAATTCTTCGACTAATAATTGTCATATTACAATATATTAAACAAAATGTGATAAACAATCTAATCTAATCACAAACTAATCTTTTGTTTATAATTTATATTTATTTTTCAATATTTAAATTTTCTTAATTTTTAATACTTTAGATTCAAAATAAGATGCAATTAATAAAATATTATTAAAATAAAAGTAAATCATGAATAAATTAAAAAATAATTAATGGTTATAAATCTCTATAAAATGATTATTTAATGCAGTAATATGCATTAATAAAAAGCTATGATAATAGCTAATAAAACATTATTATTTAAAATTATTGATTATCATACTGCGTTACTACTAATTATTTTTTGAAAATTTAAATATTAAAAATACTGAAAACTAAAACAGACTAGACAAAAACATAAAGTAGTAAAAATAAATTCTATACTACTAAAAATTAATTATACAATAACATACGAAATTATAAAATATTATTGAATAATAGATATGTACACATAGAACTAGATATTTTACAACGTATGTAATTTATCTTTATTGCTGAATACGGAATAAAATAAATACACATAACTTATATGTGGTTTGTGTACTCCAACCATTCGTGGCTGAGATTGTGTAAGAAACTATCCGAAGGAGTTCAGTGATTCGTATAGCCAGCGTGTGCCCTTGACATAAACCAAGTTGAACGTCCGGAGGACTACGCTCGTCAACGTCTTCAGCCGCCACCGCTGCTGCCCACCCGCCACACCCGATGTGCCCCCCTTATTACTCACACACGCGCACGTATAAATTATATACATACGAGTAGTCCCCCCTTCTTTGGGAAAGACAATCTTAATAGTATAGTACAAAGATATTTTCGGAGAAAAAAAATAAAAATGGCGAATTACATTGCAATCATCATCAACTATCGTCATAGCCATTCGTTTATTATGCAATTTTTTTCCTTTTTCTTCATATATACAGGTTAACGAACCAAAAGAAAATCTACCATGCAGGAAAACCGGTTTTAGTCTGAGGCTTACACACGCACACAACAGTCTTAACCAACCGGTAGTTGATGAATACTGCTCGTGGCAAAGTAAAAAAGCACGAAAGCTTTATGAAATAATACCACACACGAATTAAGACTACATTTGATCGAATTAATATATATATAAATAGTCTGGTTACAACCTAAAAAATAATTTAGTTTAAGTTTTTGTAAGAATAATTTTACGAAAAATATATTAATTATTACAAACGTAAGTGCTGCCTTTTTTTATATACATAGTATAGATGACTAAATTAGTTTAATGTAACTAAAAATCAATGATATAATAAATTAAAAAAAATGAATACATTTCTTAAATATATTATATGACAAATAACTTAACTATGCTAACTTTTTTCGTTATCATTTATTTCTGTTAATTAAAAAAGTTAGTACTTCTATAATACCAACATTTTAACTGAGATAGTTTGTATAATTGCACCCGGAATATATTTATATTTTAATAGGTTAACAATATATATATTGTACGAAAAATTATCATATTTTAAATAAATTTTATTAATATCTGATTTGCCTTTAGTTAATTTACGATTATACAATTATAAATGACGAATTTAAAATAGTAAATATTTTTAATTAAAAATGGTAAAAAATACTAAAATAATGAAAAACTATAAAAAATACAATACACACTATTATTAACAATGTATTATTTAGCTGTATTATTTATTTGGTACTTCATATTAATATTATTTTATTCATGTAATGAATAAAAAGAACAAATAGGTAAAAAAAAAATCAAATATGAAATAGTTTTGACACAAACATTTGTAACAAAAAAAAAAAAACTAGTTTGATTTTCGGGTTTTAGCACTACAGAGATCATTGCACTCTTACATCAAGGTTATTTGCCTCTATATTTTAATTTCTTTACTTGTATAACCGTGCACAAATTAGAAATTTATTTAATGTCATGTTATCAAAGTAATGTAACAACAACAAACTTTGTGAATACATAGGACTTAGAATTTTTTTTAGCATTTGTTCTTTTCACATGATCAAACAGAAGATTGAAAATCAATATAAATAATAGTTTCATAATAAAAATGGTGATATTTGAAATAAGTTATATTTCTTTTTATTCTCAAGGAATAGGTACAATTATAACACGCTTTTTAAATGGATATAAAAAAAATTAGTATATGATATAAGAAAAATTATTTTTTTTTTAATAATATTAATCCAGAAATAGAATTAAATATTGTCAATTTTTTTTCATTATTTGTCAAAAATAATTTTATATTTTAATAAAATTGTATTAATTATTTTTGTATATAAAAATAATGAAATTACTGTTAATAATTTATTAATTCATCACCACATACAAAGAATGTTTAAAAGAGGCATTTTGTGAAATATAAACAAGTAAAACTCAAAATGCATATATTTTTTTTTTTTTGTTGATATTGCATTTAATTTCAGAAATAGAACACTACTAATGATACAATTTAGTCAAAACCATTTTTTTTTTATAGTTCATTCTAATATCAATAATCTAACTCACTAAATGTGATAAATTCAGTTAATTTTTCTTTGTCAAGATCAATATATAATATTATATATCAATGATCAGTATAATATGGGTTGAGAGTAATAATTTCTTATTACTCAAAGTAATTTATTTATTCATCATAACCAATCAATTTAAACTTTAAATCTGTTGAAAATATGGAACTCTATAAGTAAAACTATTTTATTTTATTCATTGTTTATCTAGAAGACATTCATATAATTATATCATGTGCATTATTTCAGTAAAGTATTCTATTATTTTTTTATAGTAAAATATCAAAATTACTGTCTCAACCAGAATTTAGTATAATACATGGCTATCACTCCCTACTCAAAATTGAATTAATTTTTGTTTCTATTATTATAATTACTGAAATCGGAAATGTTTATTTAAATCTTCTATGTAATAATAATTAAAATAACTAACAAAATATTAGATAAAAATGTCTGCTTTTGAAAAACATTGAATATGTATATAGATAACATACTTTAAAAGAAGCTTCTTTAGTTGCCTATATTTGATGAAAATTATTTATAACATTTTTTTTTTATTCAAAATCAGAAATTTAATATTACTTTTTTTTTTAAATTTGTTATCATTGTCAAAATTAACATTAACTATTATCTATTTATAATTTCATCATGATTATTAATGAATTTATATAACGGCATCACAAAAAAAAAATTCCATTTATAAATTATTCATGAATCAATTAACTGTTTATTTACAGTTCATGTAATAAAAATAGCTGGTAATATACTATTAAATTTATCTATACTTTAGATTTTAAAAATTGTTAATGAACATAATTCAATCACAACTTCATTAATAAAAAAATATAAACATATTTTTTTTAACTTTAATCATTTTAGTTCTAACTTATAAACCACAAACTCATAATTTCCAAAAAAATATTTAAAAACAAATTATACAGAAAAAATAATTATTGCGACTTCTTGTAATATCAATATATGTAACTTAAAAATATTATGTTTAGATTTTTAATGATCATCCTTTTAACAAATGGTAGTAAATAAAATTAAATAAATATTATATGTTCAAGTCAATGTTATTACCTATTTTTCATCATTGTTATAATATCATACAGAAAAATATTACTAATTATTTAGGCTTGGATTTTTACATTAATACATAATTATATTTAATGTAAATTTCTCAATTTCGATTAAAAATAAATATGTTTCATAACACCCTGAATAATATGAGATATTTTTATTTTACAATTTTTCACATGAATATATATTTTTAAATATTTCACCAATATTTACAATTTTATAAATATTTTTTACATTTTCATACCTATACAGTTTTTATTTGTATTAAAATTATTATTTGGGAATTAAATTAAAGAAGTTATTAAAAATCTTGATTCAGATATTGAAATCGCTATTACACAAGCTTCTGATATTATGTAAAATAATGACCTGAATAATCATTTAGCATACATCTTCAAAATTTTTTTTGTTTTTAGGTTAAAGTAATAAAAAAATTAGAAACATTAAATCTAACAATAATTAAAAGTCTTTCTGTAGTAAAAAATGCAGAAATCAAAGTAAATAAAGTTCATGGAGAATCCAGAGTTATAAAAAAAATTAATTAAATATGTACTTGCTAATAATGTTCGTTTACAAAAAATTAAAACTATTAGAGATATTCTTATGAATAAAAATGAAAATACGTCAAATGATAGTGATGTAACACCATCAGACATATGTTGTATAAAATCTGCCCCATTAACCTCGGTCAACGTTGAATACACCTTCAGTTGGTAGGAGTCAATTTTGAAACCTAACTACCGTACATTAAAATATGAAAATCTTCAAATGTATATTGAATCTAATTGTTTAGAAGAAGATAACAATTAAAATGATTAGATGAATAATTATTATTCATTAATTAAAAGTTAATGTAAAATACCAATCATTTTCTTAAATATTTCACGTTTCTTAATACATATTTTAGAAAAAATAAAGAACATTAAAATGTACATATTTTAACTTTTTTATTACATAAAAATCCACACCCTTTAAGTTATATAAAATATTTTTCAGATTTCAAACTTCTAAAGGAATTTATAAGTACCAATTTTAATAATTACCATTAACTTCATAATAATTCATTTAACGATTATATTTACTAATACAGCACTACTAGTTAATGGCTATGAAAATACATTTAATCATATTGTCTTAATTGCTAATTTTAATTTCTCCCATATAAAAAATTATCCACAAATTTATTTTAAAAAGCTGATGTTTTTCATCTTATAAACTATCAAACTTAGTTTAGAATATAAAATATATTCTAAAATATATCGATTATTATTCAATCATAATTGTTGAACTATAATATTAAAGTTACAAAAAATATTAATATTGATCACATTTAATATTATGTACATTTTTTTATTTTAAAATTATGTAATCAATTATTTATAAATAATTATAAATTGAAAAATAAAATTTCATTTCCATTTTAGAGTTAGAATAAAAACCTAAAATCCATAAAAATGAAAAACATTTTATTTACCCCGTTCTTGGCAGCCATTTTATTTCATCATTCACATACTTTTATAACAAAATTGCAAATTTTTTGTTTTCAAGGCTGTAAAAAAAAAAAAAAAATTAATAATTATGAATAAAATTAATTGAAATAATAGAAAATGAGCTAATAAAACTAAATCAAGTATTACAAAACATTCAAAGCAGTAGTCACTCTACAAATACTCTTAATAAATATTTATAATTTAAAAAACCCATATATTTCATGATAAAACAATACAATCAGCAAGTTTACATTTAATTGCAATACATTGCAATTTACGATCACCGATTTATCATATCCAACTTTAATATGTATTCAAAGATAATTAAAATATTTGAATTGTTTAATAGAAATGCCTATTGCAGTCTTAGAGAATTCACACCAATATATTGACAGAAATTTTGGATCATTTATATTAAATTACAAATAAATTATACTTTCGATTTGTATGATCAAATTTAAATTACATATCCCAATTTAATTGAATACAATTGAACTATACAACTATAATATAGTTATTATATGAAGTATATTATCCAATTCAATTTAATTAAAAATAAAATACATTTAATCTATACCTATTTAATAATCATATTAAATCAATAGCAAACTTTAAATTAAATGTTTTGTATGAATTTGTTTTAAACAATAAATTATTAATTTTAATACAAATCATTGGTTATCATTTATTTATTTAACAAGTTTATAAAACAATACATTGAAATAAATTGAAACAGATAACATATGCATGAAAATTTAACAAAAATAAAAAAAATTATCATTTCAAACTATTTTACTGTATAAACATAAGAATATTACATATGGTTGATCAAAAAACATACTCAAAATGTAGTTAAATTGGACAACTAGTTTTGCATAAAAAATAATAATATATGTCAATAATAAATTATTTAAAACATCAAATAATAAAAATTACATAACTTAATATTTTAGTATCAATACAAAATGTTTATATTTTATAATATTAAATGTAGAAACTTATCAGTTTAATAAATATACAAATGTATAGAAATAATAATTTTTAACAGATCAATCAAATAAATAAATATAAGTTACCTTCATTGAAATGTAAAGCTTCCTGAATAAAATATATTTCCTTTCTGCAGTTTAACCTAGAAAGGTAAAAAAATACTTTAATATCACAATAAAATTATTGAAATTACACCTATAGTTTTATAAATTTGCACATTTGATTTAAAAAAATTAATTTATTGAACTAAGTGAAGTCATCATTATTTATAAGTATATATATATATATATATATATTAACTATTATTGCAATAGCATTAACATAGTTAAAAAAAAATATTTTGCTCTCCTAAATTTATGTTCAGTGATTACCAATAAGACAATACAAACAAATATAGTATTTAAAAGTACCCCCATAATTATAAATTGATATAACATACAATAAATCTTAGTAATATATAAACTTTTGAAATACTAAAAATTAGTAAGAAAAGTCAGCATAAATGTATTAATTTATAGTAAAATATTTGATATATGAATCAGTAATGCCAGAATTTCGACTAATGACAGATATAAATTGTTTATTTCTTATCAAACATTCACATAATAACATTTTAATATATTATAATTATTAATATTTAGAAATGAATTGATGTCTTAACCAATCAATAAATATATTTAATATAAAACAAATATTTTAGAATTAGACTTATAATACTCAATCATTTATCAAAATAATTGTACTATGCAATTTATTTATCTCATTCAATACATAATAACTTATTTGTTTATCAACAATTTATATTAAAAATAAACAACTATAACCCTGAATTTATTATATAATACCAAACTTTAAATTTATTAACAACTTTTTAATCATATTTATTATCTGTACTATACACTCATAGCATACTCAAATAAATAGGTATGTGCCATTGTCATGTAATATTTAATAAAACGTGGATATAAAATAATAAAAATAGTGTGACTGATAAGTGATATTATTGGTGAAATTATTGAAGTATTAACTAAAAATACTGATAATACTGATTGTGATTTATACCATTGATCCATTAAAATGATAAATGTATATTTTTAAATGGTATTCCTACAAAATAACAAATAAGATATTTATGGTTTATAATGGTACATCACTAAGACATGCATAGTGAATAATACATTTTAATTGAAGAAAATCTAATTTATAATTAGAAGCGGCCAAGGTCAGTATAACTATTTGCTACATAAATGGCAAATCAAGATAGACCCTAAATATGATTATGGTGCAGTCAAGCGAACAATGGAATACATAGTAAAAAATTACACTTAAAGGAAATTTGTTGAAATCTTAACTGAGATACAGCAATGAACAATACAATAAAATGGCAGGATTCTTTGGACGTTGACATTTAATGACATCCGGTATCAAAGGAAAAAGAAGTGTATACTTTATTGTAGTAATTTAAAAATTTATCTTAGTCGTATTCTATATTTTATACTTGTTATATTTTTTAATTTAATTTTAAATCTGTTTAATTATATTGCATTCAACAAAAAGTCATGGGATGATTATAATTTGTAACTACTTATACAATATCAAAAAATTAAGAATTTATTTTGAAAAGAAAAGAAAAGAAAATGTTTTATTAGTTTATTAAATACTTAATTAAAATACGCATTATATTAAACTACAGATAATTAAATTATACTCCTATTTTTATTTTATCATCATTATTTTCATTAGATATATTGATAAAGAAACATCCTTAATTTTTGGATAAACATCAGTCAATATAAATATTTACCCATGGTCTTATTAAGTATTAAGTTTATGTATCACCTTGCAAATACTGACAATAATTAAATGGAAAAAAATGTCTTTAAGTAATTTTTAATAAATCACTACAATTATACTTAATACTGGAATGGATGGACAGTTACATTTATGAATAATTACGATTGATTTTTAGAATGGACGGCCAATTAGAGGGTTTTAAATACGAAAACCATGTGGATTACCATGTAAAAATCAATAATATGAAACCAATGTCCTCGTGCGGTGGTCTCAATATACACTTTTCGAAGCAATAACGTCATGTGCATTTAAAAAAATATATTGCCGACACAAGAAATGCAACTATAAAATGTAAATATAAGTATAGCTCAATTTCTTATCTGAACCACGAACATAATACCTATGTCTTGCATAATGACAATATTCAAAACGTTCAAACCATTAGATTGCACGTACCGTTAATGGACATTTTGATGTCACGATCCATAGCAGTGTGATAAATATGATAAATATCAGCTGTAATGCCGAACACGTTTCGTGGATACATCGCCGTCGAAGATTGTTGTTACTCGAAGCAAAGCCGAAACTTGAAATTTGAATTGATCGACAAGAATATCATCAAAGAAAACATGAAACTAAATGAGAGGGCTGTGTAAGAGTGGAGGATACAAAGCGCCGTCGTCCGCCGGGAGTCCAACGAGCGGCGGCGTCTCTTTCGGTCGACCGGTCTCAAACAGTGCGGCCAACGTCGAGAAAAAACAACGGTAATTATTGTGTGTGCCAATCTATTGCGACCGACAATAGACGTGGTACAAAAATGTAAAAATATATGTATTATTTTGTTTCATTGACAACTATGAGAAAACGTTAAAACCAATTTCGCAATCAATCGCGAACATTTGTTTTTCCGTTCGATTAGTTGTATGATTTATCATTTCATACTCCACCGGTACTCTTCCGTAACTCAAATGGTCACTCTGATTGGTAAGGATGCACGTCGTGAAACACATGATCGACGTTAACACGGTGGACCAGCAACGTAATGGCCCGACGTTACATTGCACTCCCCTTATTTTTAGAAAATTTCTGGCAATAATGTTCGAGATTTTACAATACATGTTTGTAACTTCGGACCACTGTTTTTGATCGTGAAACGAATACATCGACAATCAATGTTTATATGCTTATATTGTCAAATATAATTTACAACAATCGACTTATTGTTTTACATTTAAAATAATACTATAGACATGTTTTGTACATTATAAATATATTTACGAGAAATAAGTGTATTATAATAACTTGCACCTAACTGCTCTATAATAACCTAATCTATTTAATTGTAAACAATGTAAGTTTAGCACAATATATTACCAATTATTATTTCCAAATAATTATTGAATATTAACCCGGCGTTAGTCCCGCTAGTGTATATTACGTCGTTGGTCGCACCGCGGTCCTTTTGACCGCGTTATAATTTTCTGGAATATAATTATAAAAAACGTTGTTTCATACACGTTTAGTAATTTTATTAAGACAAATCAATTTTCATACAACTTTAATAACTTATAACTTTATTTACAAAGAAAAAAATCAAAACTGAAAGTTACTTTCTTATATATAAAATGGGTACCTAATTTAAAAAAGCAATGTATGAATTTTATTTAAATTTGTATACTGTATTTTATGTATGTATGAGTAACTTAAATGAATAAATAAAATAAATAATAATATAAATAAAGTCCGGAAATGTTAGTCTAATAATAACCTAATCGGCAATGTTGATCGTAATAATTAAAATAATAACATCATTAGTCGCGATTTGGTCAAAATGACCGCAATTAATGATATATCACATTTATCTTAATTTATTTTATATATACGAAATTAAATATACTTGAATATTATAATATAATTTTTAATAACATTATTGAAAGGTATAATGAGTATCAATGGTTAAAATATAAAACATAAATGTTTTATTAAACATGTAAAAAAAGTGCGGTCATTTTGACCATAGCTCGACTAACGCCGGGTTAATAATACATAAAAATAATATTTACATTTATATATAACTATTATTCATCTTAAACCGATGTACGTATACAATCTGTATTTATATACATTTTATTTTTGAAAAGAGTTAACTCCCCTCCAGTACAACTCATTTAATACATAATTTAAAATCATACCTGATTTATATTTTTATTGCTGATTTACTGATTTATTAATTACGACTTGTTATATGTGTGCACTAAAAACATTTAGGTACCTTACGCTAAATTCATAAAAATTTAAGTATTTATCAAAAAAATATGTTTACAGTGATTTATGGCCTTCAATATTTGACCCAGTAGAAAATATTACCTATATTTACCTAATGGATGACGTTATTCACGTTTAATTACACTTTCTCAATTTTGTAAAAACCACCAGAGCCTAATTTCTCATTAGTTTTCATACAAATCATTGTTATTTTTTCTTATTTATTTTTTTTTTTTTTTATTTTGTAAATTTAAACTTATAACTGACAATGTTTATTAATCCCTGCGACTCAAATAAATTGTATGTGTACTTATTATTTTTCTATGTACTTTATTTTTTATTTTTTATTTTATTGTTATTTCAAGAATTAAAATACACAATTAAGATTATTTATTATTTTGATGTTAGGGTGACGCGGTGTTTAATTGTAGTGGCTAAAGGCAGTGGCGTAGCCAGAATTTTTAAATGGAGGGGGCTAACCACTTTTTTTGGATAAGTAAGGTAAGAGAGGATATGAGAATTCACCCTTAACCCCCCCCCACCATCTACCACCAAGTTTCTAAACGTAATTCAAGCATTTTAGTAAAGTTTTAAAAATATTTATTAATATAAAATTTATAATAATAATAATAATTTTGGTTTCAGTGTTCAGTCACTTGCTCCACTCTGACAGCTGCATTCTCTTAGGCGAATTTCTGGCAATAGTTAACCTATTCAGTCTGTTTTCCAACATGGTGCTTCTTAAAAAAATTTTTAAGCGATTAAGTGCTGAAAACGTTCTTTTCGAAGTGAAAGAGGTAACTGGTAACCTGGAGAATAATTGTAAAAGTATTTTAATGTTAGGTCGAAGATTGGTGCGATGAGAGAGTGAATCAAAAGCAGAATTCGGTTTTGGAATAGTATTTTGACTCCATTGTTGCCTCCATATGAACAGGTCAGCTCTGATTGTAGATGAGGTATCATCATGGAGATCTTGGACATATATTTTAGCAGCTTTTATAATATTTTTATCGTCATACATATTTAAATTGACCGGAATAAGTCCTTCAAGTGGCATAACATCAATATGCCTTTGATTAAAACGAGCATTGATTCTATTAAATATTCAAGATACATTATACATATAAACACGGCCCATGGGGGAGGCTATAGCCCCCTTAGCCCCCCTTGGCTACGCCACTGGCTAAAGGTGACATAAACGAAAAAAGAATCACTGCACTAATGCCACGAATATACAATGTACATACACACGTTATACATGTAAGTATTCAGTAAGAGTATTGGGTATTTGTGCTTACGTTATCTATGTATTTGATACTGTGATGGTCAAATTTATTGCTAAAATACTAATTAGGATTTTGGTTTTGTTTACCGTCTACAAGTTTGATCGCTTATTTATATAAAAAATAATAATGATGTGTATTAATAATATTTAGTTATAATGTATAAAATTACTACATTTATAATTAAATGGTAAAACTAAAATATTTTGTGCCAAATAGTTGTAGGGGATTTGTGGGGGATATTGCTCCCCAAGGATTACCTTGGGGTGAATAATTTTAGCACACCCAAGTTTTATACTGAATGTATACATATGCTGGAGCAGTTGTCCACTCAGCCATTTTGATTAGCCATACGACGTGACTGGAATTCCCACAATGGCGCAAGACTTACACTTTTTTCCATGGATGCGTCAATGAGAGCTCACATTCCACCTGGTTATACGACAAAGTTAAGCACGCAAACACGATTAGTAAATAATATAACTATTAATAAACAAGACACAATTAATCTACTGGATAGTATTTACTAATTAGTTAATTATTAACTACGTTTATTTATTATTCATCATATGTTATAACTCACTGACCTGACAGTTGAAGACTGGACCACCTACCCACAAGTAAAATACTATAAAGTAAGTTAATTAGATATATATCTTACCCAGTGCCGTAACTGAACTACTCGAGGCCCGTGTGCAAATCAAAATTTTGAGGCCCCTTATCATAGTACATTTTAGAATACTAGTATTTGACCTTAAAAAACTTCATAATTTGGTACGAGGCTCGGAATCTGCATGCAATGCATACTCGGTTATTACGACATTGGTCTTACTTAAATACTAGATTTAGCGTCACTGAGCTTGCATATAATATATTTATATTTAATAGGTTTGTATATTAAAATATGAATTTAAAAATACACCGTGTAGGAATAAATAAGTCACAAATGAGTAGTGTTGTATTAAACATAAATATTATATTTTGCAATAAATAATAACAATGGTTAAATAATAGCGGGTGTGTATAGAAGCGAAAGAGAGTAAGTTTCCACTTGAGCAGAAAATCACGTAGTTCTTTAGGAGACGAATTGTTTGCCGTACGACTGCAGTAGATTCTAGTCTTTGAAAATTAAGTATAATATGTAAAAGAGTTAATAACACTGTATGGATCGTTTGATTGCATTTCGATGGCGAATAAAAATCGGTAGCGGGTGATGTGTTCAACGGCGCAGTAGGCTGTAGACCGGTTGGTAGGTCAATGGGTAGTGGTAGGCCGGGTAGGTATAGACGGACGGGTAAGTGACGACATGATTTATGGGGTACGTGATGATTTGTTGGGCCGAGATGGTGGCGATCAAAGCCATGGCAGCGACAAGCAACAACTGAAATAAACGTAAATCCTAATATTATAATAAAATATGGATTAATTGATGCACAACAAAATGACGAGACACTCGCTGTGGATACACGATGCGGGTTAGTCGTGTATGGCCACTTCACGAAACGGAGAAATTTTGCATGTATACTCTGCTGAGTTGTGCAGTGCAGGCACACATATATAATATAATAAATAATTTATACATGCATAGAGTTACATATATATATCCATACATATTTATAAATGTGGATGCACTTAACGCAGCCGACAACGATACATGCTATTACGGGTGGTATACGTCATTCGAGTAGTGACTATATATAATATTTGCATCTATATATTTGCTATAAATATTTCTACGCCGTACCAAATTTACTTCACGGTACTTATAGCGGTGTATTATTTAGATTTTGGTACTCACCATTAACTTGTACATGATGACGAGTGTCGAATGAAAGTTTTTCGATGAGTTTTGACAAAGTTTAGTTCGTTCGTGTATCTGTGACGACTGCAGCGGATCACTGATATCGTCCCAGGCTTCTGCATCGGTATTTATAATAGTCTTCCCCAGAACCTGCCTTGAATATTTTATTTTTTTTCTAAACGTTTTCGTTTTGAGTTACACGTTTATATTTTTTCTCATTTTTTATAGAAAAAATTGCGAAAAACGACTGGTTTGCATTCGTAAGACTAGTTTTAGCAAAACATTTCATATATATTTTCATAGAATATTATAACTACGGATCACGACCGCGATTCTCGGAGGTCTCGGACATGCGTATACACCCGTATAAAAATGAAAAAATACGCAATATTTTATGCATATATTATGCGTACGCCATATATCGTCATCTTCAGTCGTGTCTTGCGACGGTCGGCGATGTCACTGGTACGACCTTGGACCGGAAATATAAAATATATATAAAATGCGTTTAGAGTAGGTGTTTTATAAGTGTATGCATACATAATGCTACAGTAGGTCAGACGGTCAGTGTTTAATCGTCCGGTACGCTTCTCGCTCCAGGTAGATATACCTCAGCGAAAAAACCGGCCCTTGAAATTTGTAACGAAAAGATTTTTAACGAGATCGTACGTTAACTACGAAGACGACTCCGGACAATATACATTTATATACATAAACATACCCATGTGTTATTTATTACGTATTTTTTAGCAAGTCAGGTAACTTCGCGTACACGCGAATACGTCATTTCTTAGTATACATTTCATATCATTCAAGTAAACATTTTTTTCCTGCCGAGACCTGCTGGTCGCTACGGAGGAACATAAATAAGTAATATATAATTATATGCAATATTGTGCCGCAATAATGAGTAATAAAGTAGGTGACACGAGGAACGTAATGTTTTCGTTGAGAAATACAATATGCCCGTAAATTAAGTGCAGCAGTCCAATAAACTAAACTCAACATCAACCGCGTCGCCGTTATGATAATATATTAAAAACATGTCACAATCATACTTCATTGTAATATTGTACTAGTTTGCATTGAATTAATTTTATAAAATATAATTTATTAATTTACCATATTATCGGCCTCGTGGTCATTTATATATTACCTATTGTACTCATATTTACATATGTGAAAATATGTTATACAATACAAATACTTGATTAATGGTTTAAAGACTAAACCCTAGATTAGTTTTTCACGTTTAACTGAGGTTTTTTTCATACGATTTTAATTTGGCTATATTTGATACATAAAAACCAATAAATCATTATCCTTATAACAATATTTAACCAATATTACAAGACAGGATTAATGAACATTTTTATTTGTTTTAATAGTGACAACAGTTATATCATAGGTAATTTGACACTGACATATACGAAAATATTTATTCGTCAGATCAATATATCGTCAGATAAGACGTCAGTTAGCTTTTAACTTATAATAATAATTTATTAAAGACTGTTCTAATTTAATTATTATACTTATCTAAATTCTAAGTATAATTTCACTAAAGTTTTTATATTGATAAAAGCATTGGTTGGCTGTTGCACTGAACACTATTAGTGAATTGCAGCTCAATCCCTAAATAAAGTACGATTTTCGATCTGGACTTTTTAGAGGGACGAACGATTTGCGGCCATACAATAATGTACACATTAAATATTTAGTACATACACATCACTTTATATATATATATGTATAAATTGAAAAAAAATATTAAAAGTAATTTACTAAATTAATTATAATAATACTAATAATTTCCAAATATTCAATAAATATTCAAATCAAAGTAAAAATATATTACAGCATAATAATATAATATTTTATATTTCAAATTTTCTTATAAATAATATTGTTATGTCATTTTTTTTCATTTTATTATTATTATTATTGTTTTTTTTTTAATTATTGTTTTAGAGAAACATAAAACTTAAAGATTTAACTAAACCAAAATTCTTTTAGTTCAAGATTCGTCAGTTTTCTAATGAACGCGTTTTCTTTGTTTTTCATATATAGGTACTTATGTAAATAGGTATTTTTAGGTACATAAATAAGAATAATTACTCAGACCGCAACTTATCCATAGACGAACTGAATACTGTTTTTAATAAAACAAGATAAATAAAAATAAAAAATTAATATTTTTAATTTTTAATTATGTTAACAAATATGTATTATAACTAAAGAGATGAAGTTGTAAGTTTATCAAATTAAATATTATATTTATGAATTGTGACCTGTGACGACGGATAATGTTAATTAATCAAATTTAAAATTATCAAGTTATAAATTCTCAGCTTTAAATTATCATGAAAATATTTTAATAAGTGTAAAGAAAATTTTCAGATATTTTTCTTTCAACTATAATAGGTATTTTGAATTATTTAAAGTTCATTAAAGGTATAGGAATAATACATAATATATTTACATCATAAATTGTGTTGCTAAAGGAAATTTCTACTTATGAGTTCATTAGCAAAAATCATCCATTGTATATTTATGTATTTTTTGAAAATACATATTTTAGTCTAACAAGCAACAATTCAATAGTAAGTTAACAGTGTATACAATTTTTTAGAAATAAATTTATCTGTGTTAGCAGACATAATATATTTATTTTTCTTAAAGCTTCAGCATGAACATTTACTATTTTGCATTTTTAAATATGGGTAAGTATAACTCATATACAATTCTTAAATTAGACAGAAGAAAATTAACAAAATAAATTACTTTTTATAAATAAATTATAAAATTATTAAAATTCAGGTAAAAACAAAAATATGAAAAATAATAAATGAATGCAATTTATCAAGTATGTTTTGGACGATTACAATATTATTAGAACATGATGAATTAGAATGAATGAGGAGACATATTTTTATTTCACATAATGGCGTATAGCTTAGGTATTACACATTAACATTTTATGCCACGGTTATTCAAACTTTTTAATCCCATGTCTCCATTGAATCTTCAAAGTATTTTGACGGTTCCCAAATTATTACATGGACTTCACCCCCGTAGTGTTATCTCTGTCTTTCAAACGTGCAACATAGTCAATTCGCAATCAATATTAAACCAATTTTATATTGTTAGCTTTAATATAAAAGTAAACTGATAACAGATATACATTATAGTAATACTTTAAACTTAAATAGAAGAACATTATTTTTCTTAACATTTAGGTTTTTAACTACAATTAATTCATAAGTGAGTTACGAATATATAAAATATTACGATTTAAAAACACTTATAACTTGTTTGTAAATTAAAATATTGTAAAAATTTACATGAAGATACAGATAATATTCTCCCTTTAAAATTGATAATTTATCAATTTATAATATAACTAAAATATAATAACAAGTATAACATATATTTTAATATAATATAACTCACATCTGTTTTAACTTATAAGCATACATTTTCGAATAATATATTTATAGTCTCGACATTTTAAGGATGAAAATAATTTATTACTCTATTCATATTAATTTTATTATAATGTTCAGTTTTACACTACAAGAAAATTGTTTATATACCTATAATTATTTAATATTTACATGAAATTTTCGGACGGTTGAATATAAAATGATTTTTATTAAACTCTTCTGTATACTGAAAAATAATCATAAATCTGTAACAAATTTTGAGAAAATCATAATCGATACTTAAAATTATCAAGATAAAATGAAGTTTTAATTATAATAACCGATGTTGAATTGTGATGTAAATGATATTATAATAGATTTAAATAAATAGTACCTTATAATCAGGGGCGTATTTATGAGGGGCGAGGGGGCCCGGGCCCCCTCCGAAATGAAAAACACCATTGTTAAAGATTATTATTTTTAACATAGATATGTCTTAATGCTGGGGGTTTACGAAAATTTGTCGCGACACTGAGAATGTTGCTTATGCGATAATTTAAAATTTTATATTTATAAAATATGTTTATTCTTTTAAAAAAATATGTGGTGAATTTTGAGTGACTCTAATAAAAAATTTGTTTATTACAATGTAGTTTTTAAACTTTTAAAAAATAATAAATCATTAAAAAAATTGAGTTTCTTATTTTTCTGATGGTGTAAAGACTGTCGAGAAGTCTTATAGTATTAAAGTAATTTTTTTCGTAATAGTGTGCTTCCTTCTTCCTTCCACCCAAAAATCAAATACATAATCGGCCCCCTCCGAAATGAAAACCTATATACACCACTGCTTATAATATATCACAACCTTGCACTAAAGAGTATATGATTCAAACAAAACCTGAATTGAGGGAAGGTGGTTGGACCACAATTTTAAAATATTAAATACAATATAAATAGTATTTACAATGAATAGTAAAAGGAAAAACGGTTTTTTTCTTGATTATTTATTTGAGAGGAACCCTAAATTATCTGCCTAAAGGTAAACTTCAATCGTGCTTTGAATTCAAATATGAAACTATATCAATTAATACCAAATATATATTTTCAATGGTCATAAGAATAATGATCTAAAATATATTATATAGAAGAGAGCTATCTAACATTATTTATAAACGTTTTTCTTGATAAATTTCATAATCACACAATAACTTGTTATGATAACAACATTAGAACTATGAATAATTTCCAAGCACCTTTAAATATGTACTAAATATGCATTTAAACATTTTTAATTTTTTTTTCAAATATCAAAAGAGCAAAATTATTTATCCAATTATTATTTTGTTTTGTTACGCCTATTACTATTTGTATAGATAACTTATATGTTAGACATGAAGTTATAATGCATAAGACATATAAAAAAAATAGGATAAAACATACATTTTTATTCACGCAATAATAACTTACACAACAATATTTAAAAAAGGGTCATAGGTATATTTTTATATTTATTCTTTGAAAATGTAGTCTTAATCGTTAATATTATTATGTAATTCATTCAGAATGACTTAATATTGACTATATTACTAATACTCAGTTTTGAGTAATTAAATTTGATGAAATGTTAAATATATTTACCCAATTTTAATAAAATAAAATAATATAAGATAAATATTTTAGTTATTATTTGTAAAAATTATTCTTTTTATAATATGATTGAAAAAATTTTTATTGGTAAAAAAAATGTATTAAAACTAATATTGGTATAGAATAACAATAAAAATGAAAAATGCAAATAATACAATTCCAGTGACATTTCGGTTCTTCAAGGATAATAATAGAACTTTCATAGGCATAATTAGATTAAAAAAATTTGGGGGGGCTTTAGTCCCTCAAATACATTTTTCAATCATTGTCTCTCAGAAGCTTTTTTTCCACCCTTTACCCTCTATAAAAAATGTGCTTATTGGAAGGCAAGTAAAATTTAAAAATAAATAATAAAACAATAATTCACTTTTAAGTATAGATAACAGATTTAATATAGATTTTTACATTTTATTTTATTTTATTTTATTTTATTTAGCTTTTAGTATTAACTATTGCAGCTCAACAATTATATTATCTACAACGTAATTAAATTAAATTAACAATAAGATATTGTATCATAATATTGAATAGGTATACAGAATAGAAAAAAAAACCATAAATATAATAATATTAATAAGGTTAGTATAAAGATAAGGGCGTATAGATTACATAAATAGGTTGAATGCAATTGTTGGTAATTGGTTGTGATAATTTATGGGGAATTCGTTGTGAGTTTGTTTATTAGGACGGTGAGAAGGGAAAGTAGAGGGTTTAATAAGATTTTTATTTCAATCAGAAATGTAGATATAGTATCAGAAATAGTGTGTGTTGGTTGCTCTGAAGATATGTTGGCATACGTTGGACCCACTTTGGTGTTGTTGCCATGATGACGAGAGTACGAGCTTCTTGCCTTTGAGTATCTGGCATTTTTGTTTTTTTTTTATTTGATAGTACCAATTTCTTGCGAATTGGGCATCCTTTGTATGAGGCTGTGTGATCACTAGAATACAGAGCGCATTTAGCCGGGAGTGACCGGTCTTTGATACAGTTCGCAGTAAGATGGTCCTCACCACATTTGACGCACCTAGGGGAGTGACAACAGTAATTGCGGGTATGATCATATGCTTGACATTTAAAACACTGAGGTGGGTCATTAATTTTAGAGTGTGGTTTTTCGATGACTACAATGGAATGGAGCAATGTTGATATGTTGAAGATAGTGTGGTTATTATTCTTAAGTGCCAATTCGACGTGGAAAAGAGGTAATGGACGTTGATTCTTTCTTATATTCACCACGCGTACCACAGAGTGTCCATGCTCCGCCAGGGCATCGGAGATATCGGATAGAATAGTGGTATGATGTAAATTGCGAATTACAACCTTAAAGTGACGCATGTAATGGGGACGGAAGATATGAAATTCCGCGCTAGTGCTTATTAGATACTTCGAAATGGTGGCGAAGGCAGGGTGACTGTTGGCCCTAATTATTAAATAAGATGGTGTGGATTTACAAGAAAAATCATTAATACCCGTGAGGTGTATTAATTTTTTATGAAACTCAGAAAATTTTCTGATGTTCTTTACGTAAATCGCCGGCATATGAATGGACTTCAGTACGTTTTGACTTGGTGGTAGTTGCTCGCGCTCTGTAGCATTGGAGTTAGACGTAAATACGTCCGATACCAGCTCATCATTGGCCGTTGACAAAACAGCGAATCGAATTGGCGAGGTGAAAGATTTGGTTTTTTTCTCATGCTTGGGAGAGCTGGAGTGCGAAGACAAGTGTCGTTTAGAATTCGTTGCCGGTGATGATTGAAGCAATGCCATACTAATATATGTGAAACGGTTCGCTCCGTTACACACCCATTAAATATGTGTTGCGTAATAACGATCGGACTACTGTCATTAAACGTTGCCAATACGGACTACGGAGCGTGATAAGCACGTGCTCCCGCGATGATGGACGAAACCGTACTGGGCCTAAGAATATTTATGCCAAAATGCTTAGCCAAAATATGTTTATATACAATAATATATACAAACTTTCATCTACAGAATGCACATAGTGAATTTTAAAATTTTTTTCAAATTCTCTTTAAAATTGAATTTTGTAATTTAGGTAGATCAGAGGCATAGGGCGCTTCGGTCCATGAAAAATCACAGGGCGTGCCTGGGCACGCCCTGTACGCACGCCTATGGACATTGTCCGTTGTAATGTTTAACATTAAACGCAAGATTTTCATTTATGCGTTCTTCCAGGAATTGCGCCCGGGGCGTAGGCACCTCCCGCCACCCCCTAGCTACGGCCCTGGATAACAATCAATTGAACTGGACACTAAACAAATAATCTATTATTGTATATCAACTATTATCTTTATCGGCATTCGGTCGATATCTAGCGGGTTATACAGTCGATACAGGTTTATAGCATTATTTATACTTACACGAAAATTATAACGAGATATGAGAGGTAGTTTGCAGGTAGCATATTACTGGAAGTATTAAGTCCTTTTAATATATTTTTTTTTCGATAGGTTGAAATATGTATCGATAGTTTTTAATTTTAAATTTGGAAAATTTGTCAAAATATGCAAAATAAGCATAACAATTTTAAAATATGCACTCTCCTGCAAAATCTATCAAATATGCAAAAATATGCACTTTCAAATTTGAGATCTGATATTATGGCATTGAGAAACGAATTAATTTCGCACTCTGCTATATTTAACAATAATTAAAAAAAGTATGCAAATGCTAGAAGTCCCTAAGCCTAGTGATAGCCAATTGAATCATTTTAAAAAGATTTGGAGAAGTATCTTTAAATATATTTTCTTTGATGGTTAAATAGTTAGGAACTCCTTTTATCACATTTTTCAAAACAGTCATCTCACATTTCAAATCATTAAGGATAACTTCAAACAAATTCTGTAAAGTAAAATACAAATATACAATTTTTGAATGAAATAGGTACTTGAAAACATTAATTATATAAAAAAAAACCTTATATTGATTTATAAGTAATGATGATCCCTTAAAGTCTAATTTTAACAAGTTATCTACACACGTCGCAATTTGAATGCTCTCTTTAGAAAATCTTTCTTTCATTTGACATATTATAATATCTATTACTGGATAAAAAGCATGTATCTTCCAGTATTCTTTTGGTTCTAATGTAGTGGTATTTGTATTATCACTTTCGTGATTATTTTCAGCTGAAGTTGATGACATAACCATATATTTTTTTAGATTAATGGACTCCCTTCTCTGCCTTTTAGAGCCACCTAAGTTAAATATAAAAAAAAGGATATTATCATATTGAATTTTAAATATTTAATTAATTAACAGTATAATATAATGTATTGCCAGTGGAAAAAAATTTACTCTAGGTACCTTGAAAAAGAACATTAATTACAATTCCATTGTCTTTTGAAAATACAAACATTTTTTCCCACAGTTTACTGTAGTGAAGAGAAGAACGATAACTTTGTAATGTATCAATTACTCCTTTTATCAAATTTTCAGAATTTCCAAAAGTTGCTGATTTTAACTGAAGTTGAGTACTTAATATATTAACAACTTTTAGAATATCATGAAGAATGAATAAATAAGCTACAAATTTAAAATTTGATATTGTAGAAACAATACCTAAAATAAAAATCACAATAAAATAATCAGTTTCATTATATGAAACCGTTGGTTATTTAATATTTATCATAACATACCAATTGCTTGGGCAACACATTTACTTTGTTGATCATCAATTTCATTATTTAAAACTTGAGCTATGGCATTAAAATTTATTATCATTGCGTCACAGCTTTTACAGCAGCAAATCCAATGAGTGTCACTTAACTGAGAAAGTGTTGTCTTTTTCATATTCAATTTAAGTTGTAAATCAGTAAGCTTCATGTTTCTTGTTGGATGAGAGAAATGAACATAGAGTGCCTCCAAAGCATTAAATAAATTTCTAGCATCCTTAAACAAATATATATAAATACAAATAAGAATAATAGGTAGATAAAATAATAATTATGAATTTTACTTTTAAGTGCTTACACATATCAATAACTACTAAATTAATCTTATGTGCCATACAATGTACATACACTGCATATTTGGCTGGAGGGTGAACTATTTTCAATTTTGCTTGAACACCTCTTATGTGACCTGACATGACATTTGCTCCATCATATGACTGTCCTATGATCGAAATTTTATCTAATTTAGTTGTATTTAAAAATTCAACTAATTTTAAAACCAAAGCGTATGCAGTTTGCTTTTCTGATACGTCAACAAATCCTAAAAATCGTTCACAGATGTCCATTCCATAGGGATATCTTACACAAATAATTAATTGTTCTTGTTTGTGAGACCTAGTAAGTGTAGAAAACTTATTAAATATACATAAATTATTAAAAATTCAATTTTTACTTCCAAAATTATATTTATTATTTACCTACCTCATCACACGAGATACTGAACATTCCATAATCTATAATTTCTTGTATAGTGGTAGATTTAAAATTTTTAGCACATGTCTCTATCAGTTTTTATTGTATACTCCTACTTGTATGGTTCAATAAGGTATTTTAATACACATTGCAAAACTCTGGATTATGTTTTAATAAAAATTCATACATTTGTTAAAAATTACCTAAAACAAAAAACAAAACAAATTTTAACAATGAAATTCAATTAAATAATTTTAAGGAATATTTTAAATAATATATTAAGTACCCTTATAACTGATGTCTCATATTTACGGTGTCCTCTAAACACTATTCCTTGTCTACCAAGATATAAAACAGTATCAATTAAACATTTAATGTACATTCTATTTGTTTATATTTTTTTTGAAGAGCAGTAGACATCTTTGCTATAACATCACTATTTTCACCGAGTTTTTATAAGCTGATTATCTTAAATTGGCAGTTAAGTGGTAGTCAAAAATTTCATGCAATTTTAATTTTGTTTTT
Organism: Sipha flava; assembly: GCF_003268045.1. NCBI lineage: Eukaryota > Metazoa > Arthropoda > Insecta > Hemiptera > Aphididae > Sipha > Sipha flava. The sequence continues at coordinate 549,339 of NW_020272868.1, forward strand.
CCTGTTTTTGTACCTCTAGTTCTACTCAACTATATTAATAGAAATAGGTACATATTATTATATAATATATTTTAAAGATAATATTAAACAATTATGATCTATTAATGTAAATCAGTGTATTTAAAATAATTAAGCTTACCTTTTTTCAATTATTAAAACATCTTCTACATGACCAGAACTTGTTGAAAACATTCTGCAAGGAAAGCAAAAAATAGCAATTTTCTCTATGCTATATTCAAGCCAGTTATACTCCTAGAAATATTTGGAACAAAAAGATCTATTTTGTGATCCAAATGCTGTTTTAAGATAAACCTATATGCAATAAATTTATTATTTTACTTTTATTATTAAATATTGAAGAAAAAAAATATTATTTTAAATTCTAATTGGAGTTAAGAAGCTAGTACTCTTACAATTATAAAACTAATATAACTTACCTTTAAAATAGGTTGCACATGGCCAGAATCTAAATTACCTAGATCGACAATATCCAACTTATTTCCTTTTTTAGGACTTAATAATGTCAATTGACTTGTCTTATATTCAACTAAACAATTATTCACATCAGGAGACATAGAAACAAAATTATTAAAAGTTGAAATAGTAGTTTCTGAATGACTAGAGTTATTTTCGCCTTCATTGTTAATTATACAATCTGACTTTTTTTTTTTTAAATTAAATATCGAAAACATTTTTAGTTTACTAACTTTGAATTTAAAAAATAAAAGAAGAAAATTAGGTAATAATGATGGGTAATAACTTTTTAGTTCACAAAATAACAAATGCCAAAATATAATCACAAATCACGATGCACGAATGAACGGAATAAACGAATAATGTAAGTATGTCTGTATTAGGAATGCAATCGTAATTGAAAGGTCAATGCAGTCTAAGAAATAAAAATAACAAATTTGATGGTATATTGTAATGCTTGTCTGCTGAGGACGGTTTGGTCGTTTGGTGTGCTCAATTTTTTAATAGCATCGATACAGATTTTGTACTTTCCGTAAATGAGCTATTTATAAACCTACACATAATAATATGACGTGACTGTATAACAGCTATAGCTTATAGTGATTGTAAATTGCGGCCACTCGCAAAACGACCGAGAATGGAAGCTATATAGCCGGGGATAATATTTTGTTTATTGATAATTATATACTGCGGTGCGCTATAATAAGCATGGTCTAGAAATAATAGACATAATATTTAAGACCATGATCATAATATTGTTACAAAAAAAAGATTAAGAAAAATGTATTTTATTCATTTTTTCAGTAGTAATTACATATTTTTTTTATTTATCAATCTAATAATATAAAGTTTTGTACAGTTTTTTGGAGGGGGGCTTTGAATATTTTTAGGGGGCTTAGTTCCTTCAGCTCCCCACCTAATTGCGCATATGAGAACGATAAAATAAGTAAAAACAGTAGTGAATATTTATTAAGGTTACTGTGAACACAATTTATTCATACATGACTATTCGTTATCATTCACTATTTTTCAACTTAATTTTTTTTTATACATACAAACAGAAAATATTATTTTTCAATATTTGTTCCAAACTGTTAAACTGTTTTTAGATTCGTGATTTTTGTTTAAATACATGGTATCTATGTTATTCATTAAAAGACCCTATTTTATAACACGGCAGGCTGGGTGGTCGTAATTATACTCCTAAGCATGGTTATATATTATTATATTATTTTTTAAAAACTGGTAAATCTAATTTATTGTTTATTTTATTGAAATTACTCGCTATTCTCAAGTCAGCAATGATAATGTATATGAATTAAATACGCACCCATGATTCGTAATATTAATAATCTAATAATATATGACTACTATTGTTTAAATAATATTAAATAATTCTTTAAATATTCCTAGCATTAAAAATAAACTCTGTTGAAAGAAATCAAAAAAGTTGATTTTACATAGTTATAATTTATTATTTAATATATAAATAAACAAACAGTTTTTATATATAAAAATAAATTAATAAATGCTTAGTCTAGAATATTATTCTTGGGAAGAATGACCGATTTGGACTAAAAAAATTTATCAACAGGTAAAAAAGACCAATTTTTCCCAATGTATTTTTTCCTTATTCAATTGTGATTTTATTAAAAAATAAAAATACTTGATTATGAATTTTTAAGTCGAAACCGCTCTTACTTTACAAATATAATACTCTAGGTTAAGCATTTATTTATTTACTTATTTCTATATATATAAACAACTAATAGTATATTTTTATTTAATTTTTTAGCATTTTTATCACTTATTAGTTGTCCCTAACATAATAATTTAAAAAGTTGTAATTGATAGATTTAGGGTGGTTTAAGGATACTATCTAATGCTTAGTCTCAAACAGAAAGTTGATAAATAGCTTCACAAAAAAAACTCTTTAAATGTTATAAAATTATTAAAATAAATTATTTACACGTTCCTTTTGAACCTACAAAATTCAGTTGTATGTAAACTATAAACTGTAGCTATTACTTCTATAATTATTTATTTATTACTATTAATCTATAAGATTTGAAAGAGTGATAACTGATGAGATACTAAATTAACACCGTGTTTGATTTTTTTAACAATATAAGAATTATATTATCAAATTGTTTCGTTAACTTCTTATTCCATGAAAATATTGTTTTCTATATTATGTTATATTGTGTTTTATCACAATTTGCCGAAATTGATAATGATAAGGTTAGGTTCATACATAATTAAATTTTTTACGTTTTAAATAATTTTTGTTTGAACTCTTTTTTTGTTAATATTACCTATAGTTGCTTAGTTTAAAAACTGAATAATCTTAAGGATTAACTATATACATAGTTTTCGTGATGAAAATCACGCAAGTGTTGTACAAACAGAATATTGGTCGCCTTATAAAATGGCAATGGCGTGCCCAGCGTAAGAAGACATTAATTGAAACAAACGCTGAAAAAGTGCTTGCTGCTCGTAACATACCTATTATAGATTCTAAGCAGTTTTTAAAAGAACCTATATTTGAGGCTCAAAAACAAGATATCCAGCAGTTACTTGACAATGTCATTGGACCAGTGAAATTACAACCTAAACTAAATAACGCACATCCATTATGGAATTATGATCCATGTTACGTGTATGGTGATCATAATGTCTTGGTTCGTGGGCTTGATCAAGCTAAAGTTTTTACTAATTCGATTGAACCAGAATCCGGGCTACCAAAATATTTTAAAGATTTGTATGAAGCATACAGATTACCTAATCAAGACGAACATGTTCAAAGAATTATTACAGCATCACTTCTTTACGATGCAGTACAAGAAAAACTACCTATTAAAAAAGATCCTAAAAGACCTGCCTGGAAATTCCCAAGGGACTATGGTATTCCAGATAGTAGACGTAACAATTTAATCGTAAGTCGACTATTGCAATTATGTGAATCGAGTGTCGGTAGTATGAGTTCAAATAAATTGATCGCCAAAGATGTTTATTTTAAAGTACCTCTGCAAAGAAATGGAAATATAAGCCTGAATGTTAGAGCTGATTTATTACTTTTATCTGACTCTTATTTAGCTCCTTATGTTGATGAAATTCAAGGAGAACTGCCAGATATATATCCATTAGATTACAAAGTATCATTAGAAGAAATTAATATTTATCATAAAGATGAATTTATTTCACCTTTAAGTGGAAAATTTAACAATATTCATACAGCGTTTATATATTATAATGAGACAGAGGTTAAGAATTTATATGAAACCCCAGTATTACAATCACAAATATTTGGTCGATCATTGATGAAGAGTTATGCTTTTGCTGTTGCAAATGCCAAATCTAAATATGGTGAAAATGTTAAAGAATTATCTGAACCTATTACTTTGCAATGTGTACATACTAACTCTCAGTGGTTCCATTTTTCTGTTTTCCAACTGAATAGTTTGGCTGGCCCTGAAGAAAATGGAAAGAAGAACATTTATTGGCAAGCACCATTGTTCAATTTGTTTGAAGAATGTGTTTATGAAGATGGTGTACCAATCTTAAAAGATTATAATCAAGAAGTGTTTAAAAATTTGTTGTCTTTTTATATGAATGGTACTGAATATGAACTTAAGTAATTGTATTTGTTTTGTAATTATCTGTCATGCATTAAAATGTCTAGTTTGTTGAAAAAATTAAAATAATATTTTTATGTTTTATTAAAACTAGTTTCATGAATGAATTTAACAATAATATTATATTCTTTATTAAATTATGGATAGCTAAAATTTATAAAGGACATAATTTAAATTATATTTTATTATTGTCAGTAATATGGGTAAAACAATAAAATATTAAGTTTAATTATTGAATGTCTGAAATATCATTCTAATATAGATTACTTTTTAGATAGAGTAGATACCAGATTCGTTTATATAATACACAATATAAATTTAAAATAATTTATTTTTCTAATTAATATACAGAAGAAAATTTATTGAATTACATCTAAATAAATTTTCAATTTTAAACTGGCCATACTTAATAAGTATAATAATACTACAGCTACAGCCCATGTTATTATGAATTTATTAATTTGTTTCTATGTATAAACTATTTGTCTATGTATATTAAAATATATTATTAATAATATGATTGTAAATAATTATGGCATAATTGGAATATTTTTGACCTAAAATATTTTGATATCTTACTAAAATAAAAATTATCCATTCAAGTAAATTAACCCTAATTATTACATTAAGGTATTATTTTTTAGTTTATTTTAAAACAATGATGTTAATGTATTATTATCAGTGGCGTACATTCAATCTTTCTCGGGGGAAGGGGGGGTGTTAACAAAAATAATCGTTATCTTTTTTTTTTTTGTTGCACACATATAACTGTTATAAATCAATGATATTTTTTACCAGTTTACAGTTTACTTTTATACTACAGTAAATTTTTCAAACACCTATGAATATAATTATTTTATTATTATAATATTTGTATAGTTGCATATATTAAGTTCAAAGCGTATTAATGAAACTACGAATATATTACACGTCATCAATAATAAAACAATTTTCTTTTTTTTTGGCCCTGGGGGGAGTTTGAACCCGGACCCCTCCTAACACTAACACTATAGGAAGACCATGGAGCAACATCAAGATATTTCCACTTTTTCAAATTGTTCAGGAGGAACAAAACACTTTTTTAAAAATTTACAAAAAAATATTCAAATACCTTGGCAATAATTATAATTGATTACATGGAAAAATTTCAAAGTGTATTTTTAAATTCTCAAAAAAATAAAGTAATGGCTTGGAGATGTCTGGTTGTTGTACTTTTAAATTATTTTTATTACGTATAAAAGTAAAAATAACTAACATGAATTAATTCTTCTTACCTATAACATTGTAAAAATTATACAATTATATAATTGCTGGGTCGTAGTGAAACAAAATTATTCTGTGGTGGAAGGAAGGGGATTATACACGTTAAAAAAATTAATGAGCAAAAAATAAAAGGATCTTTAAAGATGGAAAATCCAAATTTCTAATTAATTACTGCATATTTTGAGGTGGGATTTTGTCCCCGAAATCCTCTCCCCGACAGTGTCGTAATAAAACAAAAATCTGGAAGGGTGCTATACGTATATAAAAAAAAATGTAATGAGATTAAGTTCATATAATATTATTCCTTAAAAAAGTTGTTATACCGTAATAGAAACTAGATATTTCCATTTGTATAATATCTTAATAAATTAATAAATTTAATGATTGGATTTGTCTGATTGTTGTTACTAATGAACGTAAAATGTTTTATGTAATAATAAAAATTGAAAGCCAAAAAAATGGAGATGTTTGATTGTTGCTCCGCGGTTTTCATATACTGCTCGTATTTCCAGTAGTACTCAATTGACTAGATAGTTAATTGTCTAAACAATATTAGCAATATTTTCTGGCTTTTAGTCCTTTGTTTAATTATTCGAATTAAATAGGAAAACATTATAAAACCGATAGGCCACTCAAGATATAAAATATAAGCAGTAGAAATATTGATGTACTTTCCCACTAAGAAGTTCAATGACGTTAGTGAATCGAAAATGAAACCGAAAAATATACCTAAACATTCATCTTTTTAATTTCAATCCATTTCTAGTTAAATAAAAACGACATTGTGAAATTAATTTTTAAGAGTATTGATTGACGAATTTAACGTGTGTAAAGTGGCAACCTATATTATTATGTTAGTGGTACCATTGATTATATAGTATAGTTCACTCTATAATTCAGAGGTTCCCAATCAGAGTACCGAAGCACCCTAGCTAATGTATTTATAATGAACTGTTTATAGGTTAGGTATTTCACGTCGTCATCGATCTGTGCACAGTGTTATGATTTTACTATGACATTGTGTGGGAACGTACACATTGCACAGCCTATGCACTGATATTATTTTCTGATTCACACTGTCTGTGCACTTATGTCGCACGGTGTTCTCCGTGTTAATTTTCGATATTCGAACAGCTCGAAAACATGGAGCACCAAAAAATATTTAAACGGTCCTCAATATACACGAAATACTGCAAACCTAGTATACTGAACAGAGAATGCTACTCAGGACGGTGCTATGAACTTGAATCAAGAGCGTCGTAAAATAATTTTAATTAAAAAGCAATTATTCATATTTTTTACAGTTTAAAATAAATTATTTTACGAAAGTTTTAGTGTAGGATGTTTAATCGTTTAATGTAATAACACAGAATTAGTCCAATATTAAACCTATTTAGTTGTATATAATTAATGTTGAAAATATTTAATTTTTTATAAACTATATTAATATGTTTGGTTACACTTAACAAATGAAAATCGAAGTTATAAAATATCAATAAAAATACTCGATATACTATTCTAGGGTGCCTACTGATTTTTAGAAAATACTGTAGAGTGTCGTATGTTAAGAATCTATGCTATATATGGTGACCAATGGTGACATCAACAAATTTTATAGTTTTGATTGTTATCATTATCCGTTCTACTGATATTCATACTAGGGTTTCATAAATTTACATGGCAATCATTCTCACATTGTTTCCTACAACACAACGAACCATAACATTTCCGTGGTAAAATAACAAATACCCGTATTGTGTGTTTTCAATACGTACGGACACTACCTACTTTAACATATTTTATAAACCGTTGGTCGAACTTTAATTTCATTTTTTATTTTTGATTTTAGTTTATTTAAAAACTTAAAAAAAAAACATAACATATATTTTACATACTTTTTTATGAATAAATTATAACATGAGGATTTTACATGAGTCAAAATGTTTCTACTTTTTACTTCCTAGTCGTGAGTATACAGGCTACTATTTTTTTCAGAATTTCCTCACAGGAACAGTTATGAGGACACCACACTTGCTATTATCTCCGTCCTACAAACGTGCAACATAACAATCTCCGTTCAGTAGAACCAATTTGTTGTTGTTTTAGTTTTGGTATTAGAGTAAACTGACATATTACCAAACTTGAATGGAAGAACATTATCTGTTCGATGACATTGGTTTTTTTTACGATACATTAATTTTAAAGCGGGTTATGACTGTTATGAGCTTTTTTGAATTGAAATATTTTAAAGATAATTTGTTTAAAAATTAAAATGTTATAAAAACCTAAGTCATTGCGCAGATAATTTTTTTGCCTTTAAGTTTAAAAATAGGTTAGTTTACTTTTATATATTAAAGCTAAATTACAGAAAAATGGGAGTACCTAAAACCCGATTATGGTCCACTACATAATATACCTATATTACCTTTATATATTATTTTTATTATTATTATTATTATTATTATTATTATTATTATTAATTATTATATTAACATATTTTTCTCTTTAATTATTATTTATAAAATTCTGAATCGAGTTAAATCATATTTAAATTTATTCTAAATTTATTTTTAGTTTTAATAACGTTTCTTATATGACTTATATTAAACTTATATACTTTTTATATAATGTGCAAATGTTATCTGAGAATACTCTATATCTTTGTGTAGGGACCTGCAATTTAAATTATGTTTTTAGTTGGTTTTTATTACATAAAAATACATATTTTTATTATCTTCGAATTGATTTTAACTTAATTCGACAGGCGCATATGCAGTACAAATTTTTTTCTTAATCGGCAACCACCTAATTTAACTAATAATTATTTTTTGTCTAATTTTTTAATGAATTTTGGTAACTCAAACAACTTCCTAAGTCCAAAATTCAACAAGTTACAGCAATTTAAAAAACAATAGTAAAATGTGCGGGATTTGCAGTATTTTCATATATAAAACATGTTGCTATGGAGTATGGGATAAACATGTAGGTGTTTTTAATTTTCTTATTTATAATCTTGAAAACTCAGAGAACTTTCAATAGAAAATGGTTATTTAATTATTAAATATATGTACTGTAATCAATACGTTAAAACTATTAAGTTGTACAGTAATTTTCGAAAATACTTATACAAATGAAATGAGAAATAATATAAAAAGGAAATTTAATCTAGTTTATACTTTAGGTAGTTAAAAGTAAAAAATTTATATTAGTTTTTAAAAGACTCTGTAATAACCCTGAAAAAGTAACAGAAAAACAGGAATTTTCACGTATAACCACTTTTCGACTAAATCGATTTTTTGATTTTGCTGTAACTCAAAAGCGAATCATTGTAAAGACTTGAAATTTTAACCAAATGTTTATATTAGCGTTATATTTATGATTAAATTTTCAAAATATTTATAGACCATTGAAATTCTCGATTTTTCTAATTTTTTTTTTCTCGAAATACCGATAAAAAAAATTTGGCTCCTAAAAAAATCCTTAAAATTTAATATAAGATGTTTAATATATACTGCCCCACTATAACTCAACGGATCATAGGGCATTGTATTTTATAACCACTTATTTCTATTTTTAGTATTTGCCGTTTATAATATGTTATCGGGAGTTTTATTGACAATTATTTCTGAAAACTGTTTCTTTTCATTTTAAAATTAATACCATACAGTATAACAAATAACAATCTGGCTAATAATATAATCATTGCTTATAATTTATAAGTAATGATTGTTTTCGTTACATTTAGTTTTGGTAATCCAGTTGCAGTTGTGTGTCGACTATCGAGTTGTTAGTGCGTTAAATATTTACGTAAATAAATATCAAATATAATAAATATTGTGTCCCGAAAAAATATCGATGCAGTGTGTGATTATTATGATATTACCATGTAGGTGGACAGTACTGCTATAGCAGTGGTCAAATCACTACTGCTATAGCATTAATATTTAATTGCGTTTCTGAAGGTTCTTAAGAAAAATAACCAAAATTCAGAATGTCCATCAATATGTTAACAATAATATTGTTGATCAAAATTGCATAAAATAAATTTTAAATCTAAAATAAACATATTATATTTTTTGGGAATTACAAATTATACCTAATAAAAGGCAAAATTATCATAGATACAACTCTATTTAATTTTATACTTTTATTTTTTATAAGTCATATATTGACTATTTTTAGACTATTTTCTAAAAGAAGAAATCTTTTGTTTGTGTTCATAAAATCAATTTAATTAATTTTATTGTAGTAGGTAGTAAAGATCTGCACGGGCCGGGCTTACCCGGACCGGACCTTCAAGCACAAAAGTTACGGGCCGGAACGGGCCGGGCTTTTCTTTAATAAAATCCGGTATCTACTACCATGTACCTACTACTTACAACTTATTCATTTTTTATTATTATTTTAAAGACAAACTTTTTAATTAGTTATGTTACACTTTGTTATTCAAAAGACTGAAAAGTACATAATGTGATATTAGTTGTTTAAATTTTATATTAATTCTTTAAGATGTTTTTTTATTATTAAATATGTTGTTAAAGATAAACAACTTTTTTTTGAAAATGTATTAAAAGTGATATTTTAAATTAATAATATTTTAAAAGTTAGTTATAATATATTAGGTACTTAGTACTTACTACTTAATTTGTTATTCAAAAGACTGAATATTTTTTCATTTCTAACCGGGCTGGACTATATAAAAATGTTACCGGGCCGGATCGGGCCTGGCTTACTCGCCAAAAATATTGGCGGGCTGGACTGGGCTTTCTATAAATTTTTCCGGGCCGGGCTTATTCGTCTAAAACTATTAGCGGGCCGGGCCAGGCTTTCCAAAAATGTTACCGGGCTGGACCGGGCTGTAAAGTATTGTAAGTAATATCTACACATTTAAAATGATTGAATAGGTACTTGAATGTATTAAAGCTGTAGGTATGTTGAATCGTACATTGCATTGTTTATATTATTTAGATACCTATACTAATACAATAATACTATAGCCATCCAAAGTAATTTGATCTTTCAAATTTAAAATTTCATCATCAATATTTTCATTTAAATTATTTGGTTTCCTTTCTCTATTATCGTTTGCCATCACTTATTAGAGTAATACACAAAAGTTTTAATTATATTTTAATATAAAACAAAATAAATTCAAGGAAATTATACTTAATACACGACATAAATGTAACTTATTTAAATGATCACAATTTTGAAAAACAGAAGTACATTAAGACATTAGGCGATAGGTACGTTCAAGTTCATATTAAAACCAAATACATATTATTATAGACAAAATTATAGTAAATCACTAAAATAAAATGAATCTATGAGTCAAAATATTCGATACATTTTGTTGTAATAAAGCTTAGAAGCGCGATATCATGAATAAACGAATTAGTCGAGAATGTTGAAAGTAGTAATGTAGCATAATTCCCACATACGACGTACCAACTACTTAATATCATTGATCATTGATTATAAATAGTATTTATTATTTTACAACCTAAAATCAGATTGTATTAGACTATTTTTAGAAATGCAATATTATATTTTTATTCTTAACATTAAGATAACAATATTAAATTACAACTCCTACTGTGATGATGACAAGAAATTGGTCAGATAATATTAAAATAATAAAAACTTTTACGGTATACCTACGGCATAAAAAATATTAAACGATGTTTATTGACATGTATACTGCCCTCCTAAGCCAAAAGGCAGTAAGCAACAATGGAGTAGTTTTGAGAAAAATGAGTAAAAAAGTAACATTAGGTATAGCTAATTGTATAATAATTATATTGACGATAAAAATAACTCATAAATTATATAAATATAACTGATATTGGTTAATAGTTTGTTCGTCGATGTATGTAGGTGGGAATTATCGGTATTTGTAATTTTAGTTAGCTTATTACTCTTCGTAAACATATTTATATTATTTTATATTAATATATATATTTTTTAAGTATTTTATGGACACATCGAGCAGCTTGAAACGCGTGAGTACGTTTTGTACTTCACTACACCGTTCTTTATTATTAACCACTAAAAGTGTTATAAATCATCGGTTCTTAACCTTTGTGTAGTGGCGACCCAAGATATTTACCAAATTTTTTCTGCGACCTTTTTATAAATAATATTCAAATGCAGAATAAAAAATAACTATTTGGTACTCTTAATTGAATAACATTTTTTACTCATATTACTTGTATTCATAAGAAGTCATAATATTAATTACATTATATTTAAAAATAAACATTTCTTTTAATAATATTGTATTGTTTTTTAAATAATATTTAATTTAATGACTTCCTTGGTCTTGATGTTGCTTTACCAATGAATCAATTTAGAGTTCTTCTATGGAGTTAGTAAGTGAAATACGCATCGTGGGTTCGACATCAAGCTTGTTTCTTGATTTGGTTTTGATTGTAGTTAATATCTTTATTATAACAAATAAAAATATTAGTTAATGGCCTTTGCATACTCAAATTTAACTCATTTAATAACGAAAAAATATCTGATAGATACACAACTTATGTCAACCAAATTATATCTTGAAAACGGATGGATAATAGTAAATTTTTTTCTCTTAAAAATACTTCTATTTCAGTTCTTAATTCAAAAAATCTCGTTAACATTTTTCTCCATGATAACCAACGTACATGAGGTTTCATTTATTATTTATAAGACTTAAAAATAAAAATATTATACTAATGTTTTAAATTTTTATCCGACCCATTTAAAATTATTGGCGACCCAAAATTGGGTCACGACCCTATGGTTAAGAACCGCTGTTATAAATTACGATTCTGTCATTTAAATTAAAATAAAATGTATATTCAAAAAAATATTTAACATGCGGTCTTTGAACCTTGTTTATTTTTTACACGTGTTAAAAAAGTTACCTACAGCTTAATCCTAGTATTTAATACCTAATCGGCGTTGACATTCTTATGTCAACTGTATTCAGTAGAAACAAGATATATACATGTATCGATGTATCTGCATATAATGTAGATACTTTTCGATTTTTTTTTTTTTGTTATTCTTATCAGAAAATAAATCATTCATTAACAAATGTAAAAATGTAATATGATATTAATATATAAATATATAAATAATTAATTTAACTATTGTTAAAATAATTCACCTACTTAATATAATTGACATAATTTTAAAACTTGATATCTGAGAACTTACCTAATATATTCTGTTGATTTTTTTTGAATTATATAAATTAATCAACAGCAACTATTCCTACCTAAAAGGAAGTGCTGTATCTTTGATACAAGTATCTTAGATACAATATTGATAAAATATACGCGATAACACCCGTAAGATGAAATTGAATTTCGGGAGGGGGGGTTGTATACAATTTAATTTTGGTTGTACAAAATTGTACAAAATAAAGTACATAATACTGCTTGATTACAATTCATGATTTCGAAAGTGCGGGTGCTGGGGTAATGCACCTATTTTAGGTCTAGTGTCCACCAAAGTAACGTAACGCAGTGGCGTATACAAAGGGGGTGTTTGGTAGATATGACACCCCCCTTGAGCCGTATCATATATTACATTATTATAGGAATATAGATAAATCGATAATACAATATGAAATATAAAATAATGCACAATACTAATTACATATATACAGGTTAACATTATCGCGATTGCGACAATACGTGACGACAATTATTCGTTTACGTTTTCGTGTAACGCAAAACGTTTAATAATAATAGGTATTGTAGCATCGAATACTGGTATTCGAATAATTTATGGTAAAGCTATCCGAATTCGAATATATATTACATCTCTATTACAGACATTATGTATACATATTAATTAATTAAAATAAAAGTTTTAGTTTGTACGTATTATATATAATATTTAATAATTATAATTAACACCCCCCTTCAGAAAATCATAGCTACGCCACTGACGTAACGTATGGCGTGACAAGTGATGTAGTAAACACGTAACAACAAAAATTACGTATGGTGACACAACGCCTATCTATGTACCCAGGGCCGTCCCGAAGATGAAAATCAAGGGGGGGGGGGTGAATAATATGAAAAATTTTGACTACAATTTTTTTTATTCAATGTATGTAGTATAATTAACTATATGTAGTCGTATTTTTACTTTTTAACATGTATATATGTGTTAATGTCGCATGTTCTTAAAATTGACAATTTAATTATATTAAATTTATATTATTATAATATTTTATATTGTATAATAAGTCGTTATATAAATTTTATTCGTGTATACACTGTGCTACGAAAATTGTAATATTTGTTTTCCGTAAGTAAAATTAGGTCCTTCTAGGCTATAATGAAACAAGTCCGACTGCCGACTGGTGTTTTCGTTGGGGGGGTTGAAACACCCCCCCAAGACCCACCTTCGGTACGACCCTGTATGTACCTAGTAACTAGTATCATCAGTTGTCAATATATCTACTTTTTCATCGAATGATGAAAGTGCTATGGCATTAGTGAATTTAATCGATGTTAATAACGCAAATAATAAAAAAAAGACGGTACCGGGTTCATCCATACTGAAAAAAGAATCAAATAATTTAATCATAGGGTTTTTGATGTATTCAAGAGCTGCATGTCTATCCAGAGCGATTTCAATAATTTTACAGAATTAAACTATCGATCAAATTAATATTTATGTACAAATTACTTACCAAGTGGAATTATAATTAATATTGTATGCATTATTATTCATAAAATCTTTTCCCGAGTATTATCGATTATGTTTTTATTGTTGTAATCCGGAGTACTATGGTTAGGTCAGATACAAGTACGTCGATTAGTTTCAATTATACTAACAAAATATATAATCAAATTTGGATCATCTTTCATTTGAAAAACAAATAAAAATTTCAAACTTTTAAAAATGGATATAATGAATAGATTACAATAATTTCCAAGCGCTTGTCACTAGAACAATACAGCATGTGGTATAAAACGGAACGTGCAGCATTTGAATGACGCCGACGTTACATACCATTTGTCATATCACTATCGTATCAGTGTAGTTGGCATTAAATCTGTGTCTTGCATTGTTTCGATACAAAGTAGCGTGCTTGATGCACGGTACTTGTTCACCACTTGCCACGCTATACGCCACGTTACTTTGGTAGTCGTTCGGCCTTACAGCTACTGTCTTCAGTACTCCAGCTCAACAATTGTTAATATATTTTTGAAACTTAAAATCAAAAAAATACTACACAATTCTACCCTGTAATGCGTTCTATTTTAGTAAGTAGAAAAAACTATTCTGAAATCCTATACTTAATTCATACATTTAGATATTTACTGTACATACGGATCTTGGTGGTAGCTGTACATTATTGTTAATCGGTAATATAATGGTCATTTAATTATCGGCATGATTTATATACATTTGTACCCAAGTAAATACCACATGGTATGCCTGTAAAATATAAAATTGTATTATTTATTACCTGTAATCCTTATTTATAGATAAAAGAAATTTTATTTTCAATTAGAATTTTCTTAGAAAAACTTGTTTGAAAAAAAATAAAACAACATACAGTTCATGTTCAGAAATTACAATACCAAACGAGTCGATAGTCGTACAAGAAATGGGTGGTTTATGTTCACATTACCATGATAATATTATTTTTAGACCAATTGTCTTTAACGTTTCTGAAACCGCTGTCAACATTTACCTTAATTAGGCGTATGAATCCTATAATTTATAAGTAATATTTATTTTTTTTTTTTGCATTTTCCGTTAATGGTATAAAATATGTATATATATTAATATGCAATTATGCGGGTGTTGACCTTGTCCGATATTGTACACAAAGCATAATATAACATAGTCGTGAATCGCAAATCGTTACCATTTACATAACCCGCGTGACGAAAAACAAAACGGTTCCGGTGTTTTATTTATTTTGTTATAAGTTTCACAGACATTGATATTATCATTTAAATTTAAGCATATTAATATCGATTTTGACACATTTTTTTTTAAAATTATGTACATATGAGAGCTATAATTGTTCTTGGTGAAAAACCACACGGAGGAAGAAGGGTTACCGAGTACGTCTTTTAGTATTTTGTTGGAATTCGGTCGTTTTCTAAACGATTATGTATTATACAAGTTGTCGTTTCGTCAAACCCTTTGTCTCGAGTTTACTGGTTAACTTAGGAGGTGTTTTCTTCATCTTCTATTCGTTTTTCATTACGTTTCGTTTCGTAAATCAGATTTTTACAATTCAAATCTCCTTGTCCATCGGATTACAATGCACAGTGTATTTGATTAGAAGTTGGTATTCTCATTAAATCATACGTTCATACCGATGACATCTGTATACATAGGCGTGCGCAGACCACTTTTTCAGGGTATGCAGAAGGCTGCCACTGCCAACCTCCCCCCACCCTAAAACTGAAAATTAATTTAAGCGTTCGAAATTCTGGTCCTAATAACTATTTAATTTAAAATTTTAATTTATTTTTCCCGAAAAAAATGACTAAATAATCATTTCTTAATCGTTATAATTGTCTTCATAATTAAAATTTAAAATAAATTACGAAAAAAAAAAAATTAAATACATAACACTTGAAATGGTTTGAGTAATACGTTTAAATAGAGTAAATAAATAAAAACGTAATTATATACTTAAATGAAAAACAAAATAAATTTGATAAATAATCAAAATTAATCATAAAACGATTCTGCATACAGTTAAATTGTTAAATCACCGATAATGTTTTCGGGATTTTAATTTATAGTTATTTCTTGTTCTGTAGTTGATAGCTATTTAATCTTGCTTGAATTATTGTACTTCTTAATTTCATTGACACATTAAATCGTTATTATAGTATATGATTTGTGATTCAAAAATAAATTAAACTGTCTGGGATTGAATATGAAAATATAATAAAAATCATAATGTAATACAAAAATACATAATGTACATAAGACCAAATATGTCATAATTTTTATTTATTTTTTTTAATTTTAGAAAGAAGGCTCTATGTTTAGGGTATGCAGTTGCATACCCTGCATACCCCCTACGCACGCCTATGTTTCTGATTGTCATTAATCGTCTTCACGTATTATCTACAGTAGTGTGGTGTTACGACCAGTAGTCCCACTTACCAACTGTTCAATTCTTATCTTGCGAGTTATTTTATATTTATCTAATAATTTTTACCTGTCTTTGTCAAACAAAACAGGTTGAACAACTTAAAAAATGTGTAAAAACTAACATAAAATATTAATTTTTTTTCGTAATTAAAAATGTATTTATTTCCGTTTGAGAACGAAAAATATTTTTCTGGTTAACTATTTCATTTTCGTTCAAACACATTTTCTAATAAAACTGGTTAATAAAAAATTCGGTTTTAACCCGTTTGAAGCCCTGATTTTAACCTAATGTACCAATATATATTTATATATAAAATTACTCTCGTATTAAATTACTATCGTACTAACGATATAAAGTTAGATAAAACTAAGTAATTACAAATTAAATACGAATAAACCTATTAGATATTTTAATTTAATTCAGTTAACGTTGAAGTGTTGTGAGTGTTCATTGTGTATACTGGTTAGCAGACTTGGGTAGTATTCCGAATACAATATTCGGAATACTGTATTTCGAATACCGTTAAATCATCTCTTTTTTAAATGATTTTATTACTTCTCTGTCGTATCTTGTATAAGCTAATATCAGGTATTTATTATTATTGTAAACCATAAATTATAACAATTATGTATTATAAAAATACAATAAAATAAGATATATTTAGTCTACAATTTCAAATATTTCTGTTGAGTGAACATCTATTATTTTTTTAGTATGAAAACTAGAAGTATTTTAAAAGTATTTGGAATACTTTTGAAGTATTCTAAATAATGTATTCGGAATACTATTTTTTGTAAGTATTCGAATATTTATTCTAAATACTTTTAAAAAGTATTTTATCCAAGTCTGCTGGTTAGATATAGTATATTATGAATTATATTAAAATGTCGCAACAACGAAAACGAAAACATACTACTTTAACTTTAGTTGAAATATTTGAAATTTGAAATAAAATAGAAAATGGTGACAAGTTAGTAAACCTCGCTAACAAATTTGAAGTAGGTCGTACAACAATTTATGATATAAAAAACAATAAAAAAAAAGATAAGGTCTTTTTTCAAAAATAACGAAAGTTTGAAAAGTATGTGCAAAACATTAAAAACTGGTGAGTTTCCTGAAGTTGAAGATGCCTTGTATTTATGGTTTTTGCAAAAATGTAATCGACATACACCTATTTCGGGCAAAATTTTGAAAGAGAAAGTATTTTTATAAAAAAATCACACACAAAGAAGATTTTCAAGCTAGTGACAGCTGGCTAGATAAATTTAAAAATCGTTTTGATGTGAGATTATTGAGTATGACGGGATAAAACTGTCATGTGATGTTGACAATGTTGAACCATACAAAGAAATATTTCAAAAAGTTATTCAAAAACTATCATCAACACCTGATCAAGTTTACAACGCAGATGAAAGTGGTTTGTTTTGGCGTCTTTTATCAAAAAAAACATTTGTTCACCGTGAAGAATTGAATGCTCCTGGACGAAAAATAGCCAAAGACAGGATAACTTTTATGCCTTGTTCAAATGCAAATGGCACTCATAAATTAAACTTATTAGTTATTGGTAAGGCAAAAAATCCTAGAGCTTTTATAAATGTAAACCATCCTGTTGATTATAAAAATCAAAGCAAAGCATGGATGACAAATTCTGTTTTTTCCGAATGGTTTCATGAAACATTTGTACCTTCAGTGAAAACATTTAACAAAAAACACAACTTATCTAAAAATGCCTTGCTAATTTTAGACAATAGTCCTGGGCATTCTATTGAAAATTTAAATCACAGTTTTATCCGTGTAATGTTTCTACCACCTTATGTTATACCTATTCTTCAGTCAATGGATCAGAATGTTATTTAGGCAGTGAAAATTCACTATGAAGAGTCTGTTGTACAACGTTTTGTCTAAAGATGACCGTATGATTAAATGTTTAAAAGAAATAAATTTAAAAAATGTAGTATTTTCTCTTGCGAATGCTTAGTCAAATGTTAGCAAACAGGTGATAGTTTGTTCGTGGAAAAATCTGTGGCCAAATATGTATTTATTGGAACAATACAAAAAGAAGACTGCTCTCAACCTAAAATATGATAAAGAAAATGTTGAATTAAATCAGCTACAAGTTTTGATTACAAAAAAACTCATGGACACGACAGACGAACTAAAAATCGACGGTATAAAGAATTGGATTGACGGTGAGAAAGAAGAAATCAACCAGTTTTTGACAGATGATAAAATAATCCAGGAAGTGACGGCCGAAGAAAAGGATGATGGGAATTACGATAATAAAGGAGGAGAAGTAGCTGTTCAAACAATAACTCACTCCACTGCAATAGATTATTTTATTATGTCTATTACATGGGCAGAAGAGAACGGAGTAGATGCATGTGATATTTTGGTGCTTAAACGACTACAAGAAAAAGTATTAAAAGTATCATTTCAAACAAAAAAAACAAAAAAAAAATTAATAATTTTTTTAAACCTGTCTCATAAAAATATTAATTAAATATAACTATGTACGTATTATTTATATTTTATAATAATTACAATAAATAAATAATAAATAATAATATATATATAATTATAATAATAATAATTCATTTTTTTTATATGTGTCAGTAAAAATGTAAAATTCAATAAGTAAAAATGCGGTTTTATGTGAACCCCTGTTAATCTGCCGTTTTCGTTAATCCGTCAGTAGCGTGGTTTGATATGTGTTGGATCATCGAGATTGTGCTGTATATTTAAAAACAACCACAAGTATGAAATATCGTTTCCTATTGGTGAACTAGTTTAGTATTTAGTATAGACGTATTATTATTATAGTTCTTCATTTGCTAAAATGTACCTATATGTTTGAATGCTGAATTTACGAAATCAGCAATGCCGTTGCTGAATCTGCGTACTTGCCAACTGTAGGAATATAAAATTGCAGATAGCATGAAATGCATGAAAAAAGTCTGCTTAACGAAAGAGATCGGTAAGCTTATGTTGCTGAATTTACGTATTAGGTAATGGAGTTGTTGATTTTGTTGTAATTTTTCTGCCGATTTAATGAAATTGGTAATTCTACGAATTCCACACAACACACACACACATTTACCATTATAGCGCACTCCTTGGATAACTAATTATATTCAAATATTGTTACCAGAACGAGGCTGTTGAAGTATTTTCAGTTAAAATTAAAACATCTTTACAAAATAATAAATATCTTTTGCAAATAATTTACAATAAATAAATATCTGAGCTAGTATATGTATATCAGTAAATGTTTGACCGATCGTTGTAAATAGTAATACAATTTAAATTTTATTCGTGAATAAAAATATTTTTTCTGAAAAGATGGTAAATATGAATCATAAGGGTCCCTTATAGGCTCCTACTATTAGTGTCTGTGAGATACACAATATTATATAATCACGTTAGCTGTGTGGCTCGTGTCACAATATAGATACACCGTTTTGTTAGACAGAGACCGCATCCGATAGTCTAATTTATTATTATTTATTTGCATACTATACTCTTGTCAAACAATTAATGAGTGATATCACCTTAATTGGAGAACAAAAATACAGAAAATTACGAAAATCACGAATGTATTTCTCTTTCAGTTGTCGTACGCTGTTCGCAGTGCCGCGTTAAGCTATATTGCCGCCCCGGGGCAAATTAAAATATGCTGCTCTTAAGAAAATTACAATTCAAAATTATGTTCACCACACTATTAATTACAAACAGTAGCGTATAAACGGGGAGGATGCAAAGATACTACATATGCAAGAACAATAAATTTACAAATTATTTATATCGATATAATGTATATTTTAAGTATCTAATTCTTACTTATATTTAAATTTTATAATTATTAATTAAATCTCACATGTAAATTTTAAAAAATTACCAAATGTGTCAAATTATAATCATTTATTACTTTTTTTTACTACTTTTTTTTATATTAATTTTTTTCTTGATTTGATGGTTGCAAACTGGTGGATAATTTCTGACCAATCAGTATGTTTTAAAAGATCATCTTCTATGTTTAATATTGAAAGCGATGACATTTTTTCCTCTATTAAAGTGGATCTTAGATAATTTTTTATTCGTTTTAATACGGAAAATGATCGTTCCCCACTTGCATTTGTTGAAGCCATACAACAAAATATACGCATTGCTATTTCAACGTTAGGGAATGATGACAATAGTGCAAAATCAGTGAGACATTTTAAAAGCTTAATGAATGATGATTTTTCCTGTGTTGAAAAAAAACCAAGAATTGATTTAAATTGCACTGCTTCTTCTATAAACGAACTATCTAGATCTTCTGAATATAATTCTACTAGATTTTTAGCACTGTCACGTATATTATCTGTATCCATTGATTCCATGACTAATATAAAACCAAAATTTTTATGAAGTTCAGTGTAAGCTAGTTTTCGTTCACATTAATCGGTCAATTATAACTAAGAATACTCCACACTTCATCTTTTGACAACTTTCCAATACTTTTTCATCTGCAGTTTCATTTTCATCAAAAAACCTTTTTCTTTTTTTCTTTCTTGAAATTTCCCAGGAAAAACATTTTTCTGAAGACATTATTTTTGCTTGTTCTAAGAAAAAGTCAAATTTGTTTCTAATGTCTTCTAAATATGTTTCCAATGATTTGTATAATGTTACAACTGTGACTAAATCAATATCAATAGATTGTAAAGTTACACTTGTCGCATTAAATCTTTGAAGTATAGGCGTCCACATACAAATCATGAAACAAAAATTTAAACTCTTAATTTTATTATAAATAGAAGAGGCTTCATGTCTAGTTTCCTTTTTTTGTCTTTCATCATCACGAATAGTTTTTAAAGCACTGAGAACTTGTTCATATCCATTAAATATTGCTTTACAAACATCGTACCTCGAAGACCAACGAGTTGTGCACATTTTTTTTATCTGAACACAATCTGAATTATTATTAATTATTTCACATAAAATATTCCATCTATATGTTGACGCAGAAAAAAAATTGTAAATCCCTTGGAAATTAAAAAAGAAAATTGTTCCTTCTTGAGTAGTGTCAGCGGCATTAGACCCTATTAAATTTAAATAATGCGCCGAACATGGCACGAAAAATGCTGTTGTAGAATGACTTTTAATTCGAGACTGTAACCCATTATAAATACCCGACATATTAGACGCATTGTCATAAGATTGACCTCTGCAGTATTTCAAATTTATGTTAAGTTCTGAAAATTTTTTAAGTATTGCCAATTCCATATCTGTTCCTTTATGTCCTACAGAGGACATAAAACCAAGAAAACGTTCTACAGGCTTGTCTTCTTTTGTAATATACCGTACTGCAATTGTGAGCTGATCATGTGTTGTTATATCAGGATTCGAGTCCACTATAAGAAAAAAATATTTTCTTCTTTGATTTCCGATACAATTTTGTCTAGTATAGTATTACTCATCAGCATTATGAACTCGTCGCATATAGTTGATGACAAATAGGACACATTTCCTTTTCCTTTATTTCCATATTTGGCTATGTGTGCAGAAAGAAATGGATCAAACTTTGCCAAAAGTTCTAAGTAACCTAAGTAATTACCATTTTGTTTTGAACCAAAAGTCTGGTTGTCTCCTCTAAAAGCTAAGCCTCTCGATGCTAAAAAGGAAATTGTCTCGACTATTCTATGTAAAACATTTTTCCAATAAGAAGTCTGATTTTCAATATCTTTTTTTAGTTCTATATCAATCACACTACAGTCTTTTTTTATTCGAGAAAACCAAATTTTCACTGATTCAGCATGATTTTTACTGGTTTCATGTTCATGTAAAATTTCATTACACTTTTTCCAGCTTATAAATCCTTCATCTTTATTTCCAAAAACCGTTGGTTTTGGTGAGAAAAGTAAACATTGATAACAAAACAGCGCGTTTTTGGACGGAGAATATACAATCCAATCTCTAATTTTTTTTTCACCGTTTTGTAATTTTCTCATAAAATTATCAGGAGTTAGGCATCTACTTGTATTGCCAATTATTCTTTTTGTTTTTTCCAATTGTTAATTTTGTAAGTCTAACTTTGGAGGGTTTTCAAGTAGGAATTTAATAGAATCTGAATCGAAGTTCCATTTTGCTGGGTCGGATAAAGGAATTTGTGATGCATGACCAACGTTATGAAAAGAACTTTTGATGATTTCAGTCTAAATTTAGTAAAAAAAAACAATGCAAATAAATCACGGGTCTAATTTAGGAATCGTACAAAAAAAAAAATATAGGAATATTCCGAATATAACGATATGTTCATACATTTCATTAAAATATAAATATATAACCATACCTATATCGATTAACTACATAATTATTATTTAATAAATAATAGGTATATCTGTCGTTTCAAAATCCAAAAGCCAATGATAGTCAGTCTAAAATATTATATATTATAGCACAATATAGCAAATAAACGAGTCACGGTAAACATTTCTGTATCAGTTTCCGATTCCGCAATCGTTTAGCCGGGCACCGGCTAATGACGGTCATTATCACGATAACGACTACGATAACCAATCGACTAATAATTCCTAGAACAACCTCATAGCGCATGCACAAGTCACTGAATTTAGTTATTGAATTTTTTTCGTTTTCAAAATCGGTACGAAAAAGAATGATTTATTTAGTTACTTTCAGTGACCCGATTTAAATTTTGAAAATAGATCTGTATTAGTTGACCTTTTTGCTAGGTTATGTAGAAAAAATAATTGAGATTTTAAAACTGTTTGAATGAAAATAACAAAAAAATAGTTTTATAGTTTTTAATAAATTAACAGTATATTTTTAACGGTCGACGAATAACGGTCCACGCTCCGTATCGAATAAAAGATATTATATATTAAAATTTATACTCAAAAATTAATTGGCATTAAGAATAAAATTGTTTAGCTGATTATTCATATGATATTATTAATCATTATTCATTTGATGTTTTATAACAAAAATTCATAAAAAAAAAAAAAAAAATTGTAACATTAAATAATCAGTAGGTGCCGATCAAAATTAATATTTTTTTCAATAATACCTGTCGTTCATTTGCCGAAGTCCCTTCTTCTGCGTGTTCATTGTCATTTTGAACGTCCACCTGATTAGTTTGAACTTCATAAGCACCATCTAAATTATTTCCTATTTTATCTATGTTTTTTGGACTATATTTCTATAATTCCGATTCCGTCTATTACATAATATTATATTTATACGTGAGTAAAGTATTAAGAAATATAATGGTATAATTTAGGTATGAAAGTACGACAACGTATTATACTTTTTCCGGATTTGTAGCAGCAAAATATGAATGAAGTTTTGGAATTTTTCTAAGCATATTATCGGTCTTTTCTAGTTTTTCTTTTGCCGCCTTTTTGTATGCTGCGCCGCTTAATCTAATTCGTTTGTCTGACATTATTGTTGTTGTGAAAATATTATTACCTACTTTATATTAATATTATTAATGCACATAACTCTTGTTGTTGTGAAAATAATATTTCAACTGTCAAAAAAAAAAAAAAAAATCGTCGAACTGAAAAAAATGTTTGCACATCTAACAGTGTAATGTGCCGATTATCGAGATAAAATATAATGATATATTGATATACATAGTTGTACCCTACTATTTTTGAGGAAAACGTACAGGAATATCGAAAATAGTTTATACGATAACAGTACAACTAGTACAAGTTCTTAATTCTTATCACCTTGTGACATGCAGCGATAGACCGCGGCTTTTTCGTGGTATTTATGAACGAAATAATAATGTATTATAGTTATACGGTCAATGGTCATACAAGAAAAATTATAATAATATATATTTTTTTTTATGTTGATCCTCAAAATTTGCCGCCCCATCAAACACCAAAAAATTTTCCACCCCGGGGCAATTTCCCCCCCCTTGCCCCCCGTTTAACGCGGCTCTGACTGTTCGACGGAAGAGACTCAGTTTCAAATGGCTGCGTGCATTCAATTATGATTATTTAACGGTCATGTCTACTTGTGCGTCGGAAATCAAAATTATGGACGACGTTGTTTAATATGATTCTATTACATCCATATTGATAGTAATATCACATCACCAAATTAATATACCTACCGTTAAGAAATTATTTATAAAACATAATTCATACGATGTACAGGAAGTATCTAGAATAATGTAAATCAGTTCGGAATTGAGAGAAGACTTTAATTTTTAACAAGCATTGTAAATATTATGTATGTACGTGGAGACAAGAACTCTCTGGGAGGTTTAACATCTCTCTCTCATTACATTGTACAGGCTCTATAAACTCGATCGATTTATATATTATAATTTATACTTCGTAATGCATCATGTGTGTTTACTCTACATCTTGTACTTGTTTGAACGTTATAATCCTAATCATAGTTGCTTACATTTATTTTAAAAAATAGTCGGTTTTAGCATGGTAGATATTTAACATCGTGTATAATGATTAATTACTGCATACTAAGATGTATTAATTAGTGATTAGTAAGAGGAATTAATGACAAATTTCATACATGTATTTCAAAAGGAGTTATATTATAATACATTTACAGTTATAATTAATGATTAATCCATAAAACATAACTAGTTTACATAAAAAAAAAAAAAAAATAGTCGATGAACTATGTACAATTAAATTTTGTAATACAATCATTACATAAAATGAGACAAAAATCACAAATTTTTTTGAGCATTTTATTTATTAATGATGTTAACAGTGATATTTTTGAACGAAATTTGAAGGCATGAAAATAAAACAGAGATAGTCATGACTTGACAAAAAATCGTAGTTCGTAGAATAAAATAATCTCATACTTATTATCATTTCAATCAGTTGCACTAAATATATTTACTACACTTTATCTATGTAGAATACATATTTATGGATCATACTATTGAAATAACTATAATTTATTATAAGACACGTGCATCTTTTTTCATACAACTATTTTATATTATTTTCTTGTAATATTAATAAATATTTTCCCTAATTACTAAAGATGTTTTACGATTTTTTTCTACACCTCCGTATTCCATATATAGAATGTCCTACGAATATATGAATATTTTAATCACGACCTAACTGAACTATGTTTATTTATTTATAGAACACTCTGTATCTCAAATTCTAGAGATTACAAATAAAACTGAATAGTCAGAGCTTAAAACATTTCTTGACGAGGAAACTCAATAGTTATCACTATAAATTGACCACATCATTACATTATAATATTATTGTATTATTATATATGAATTATTAAATATATACATACTGCCAACATTTAAAAATGAATAATTTTCAAAATGTAAAAATATGATTGTATAAATAATAAGTTCATGTACAAAAATATTAAAGCTTAGTTAAGTCGTCAAACTGTACTAAATATTGATTATGTTATCAGGTATTGATGGTATCGATATATATATATATATTCGATATTGAGGTATCGATGGTAAAAACTAAAAATTGAAAATTAATAATTAATTATTTTCGTTCGTATAAATTGTCGTCGAGGTCACTCGAGTATCAATTATTACTAGCTGTACCTATCTACTTAAAATATTCAAGATACTTTAATCATTTTTAATTGACAATTATTTGTTAAACGGACCATTTTATCCTAATTGATCCTAAAAGTATTGTTAAATTGCATAAAACTTTTTAAATCTATTAATTTTGTTTAACGATCTTTTGATTTTTTTATTGACAAAAATTTAACAATTATTATTTAAACTAACATTTTTAAAATGTAAATATACAAAGATAAAGTTTTTGATATCTCTAAAGTAGTTTAATAATTATTATTATTATTATTATGTATTTATTTATTGATTATATTTACAATGGAAGCATCAATGTTTGAATCTATTTTATATGTGGCTTACATTTTTAAGGTATAGTATAAAATATTTACTGTAAATATTTTAATCGAAATTCTTCGTATAAAAATATTATACACTAATAAGATAATGGTTTTAACTCCCTAAAAGTATTATACTCATAACATTGTATTATTATTGAAGCCTATGGACCATAATTTGAAAAGAATTTAGAATTTAAAATATAATATGTTTCACAAAATTTTATATACCTTGGTATATAAGAACATAAAAAAAAAAAAAATAATAATAATAATAATAATGCCGTTTTCTTACTATTTTAATTACATTAATAATTTTTTACATGAAATTCCTTTTAGTTGAATAATTTATTGCTTAAGAAAATTTGAATTTAAAGATAATCTTTCAATATAGTTCACAACATTGTACACTGTACACTGTGTAATTGTTATAATGATAAGTATTTTTACAAATAATATTAGTAGGCATAACTACGCCCAATTTTCATTTTGAAATTCCATGGCACTCCTATATATTGTACAGTGATTTAGTATGATGACTTGGTCAAGGTTAATATAATTATTTACCATTATAAAAATGCTTATAATGTATTCCTAAAACGATAATTGCGTTGGAGGCTCAACAATATTTTTTAAGACAATATACATATATGAATAACAGCATTTACCTTTAAACACGTTTTCTCTATCTCGACATTCTCTTTAGAGAGTTTATTGGTAATATCTGAAAACAGTCACACACGAATTAAACCTAAGATATATTGAAATAACTGAAATGATATATTAGGGCGATCATTACAAATCGTATAAATGTTATTTTTATTCAACTCTTTTAATGAATATTAAGTACAACTGTTTTGTAAAACAATAAAAATTCAAAACTATGTTTTATGAAGAAAGTTTGATTATCATTTCAATGTTAAGAAAATTAAAAAATAATTATGAATTAATATTGATTTTATTATATCTTAAATGTATAAAAAAATGTGTTTGGTTTGACTAGTTAAAAATAATGTTTACTTATTTAAAATATATATTTTTATAAAATAAGGTAGGTACTGCAATATTTCAAAGTATAATTTTTCAAAATAAAAATTCTATTTTAATAGTATTAATTATCTCTAATAGTTTTATGATAAAAATACATAAAATAATTGTTAACCTATGGTAACTGATTAAGATAGTTAAAATTATTTATTATAAGTAAGAGATTTATGTTTAATAGATTTTTTTTTTTAACTAAACACTACGAATGACGTCAATTGATGTTTTGAGAGTCCGTTTTGTGTAGGCAGAAAATGCCAATTGGCGTAATTACACTGAAGTATGTACCGATTTTCATACTGTGTTTATAGTGAACCTTGATTAATAAGTTGTATACTTGATCCTCTTTATTAAAATATCCAGCCTTTTTAGATGCAAACACATGATCTTAAAAATTTAATTTTGATAATTTTTTTTTTCAAAATTTATCAGGGTCATGTTGTCTTCAATATTATACAATGTTGAGAATTCAAAAAATTAAATTATCAATAACATGTAAACTGTTATATTTTTAACCATTAATTATTATTTTAATATACAAATAGGTCACAGGTATCTAACATGTATAAACAACAACAAATTAATATTAAAAACCGTAAATTAAATTTTAAAAATCAATACAGGTTGATACTTTACATAATGATGAAAATACATTTTTAATTAATGACTATTTTTATTATCTTTTAATTAAGTACATGATATATTAAATAATTATACCAACATTTTGAAAAAATATCAATTAATTTTTCAATTAATTGAAGTTTGAAATTTTTTATTTATACATTTAAGAAATAATAAAAAGCAATTATTGTGAAAGAAAATTATAATGAGGTATTAATTTGTTCATTTTTCGTTTTATTACTACAGTTTTAATTAATTTGTGGCTGTAAAGTTAATCGACATTCTTAACCTACTCAAGTGCCAATAATATTATGAAAAAACAATACTTTATTGATTTCCTGTAAATATGTGTCATATGATACCTATATGTATAGTTATAAATATTCTTACTGCAAGGACGTTGTTCAATTATTAGTATTCCATAGTAAACATTATAAGGTTACGGTTAAACATGTGATTCTCTAACATTTATTTCATTTTTTAGAATATTTACATATGTTACAGCCACAAATCGGTGTCTTGATATAGGTTAAATATGAAATATGAAAAAAAGACTAAAAATGATTTAAATTTTTTTATTTTGGATATTATTTGACACACTATTAAATACATTGAAATCACAAACACACATAATACGGGCAAAGTCTGCAAGGTAATACAAACTAGCTGATTATTTACTATTTGACTGAATACTGGTGACGTTCCATAATCAATTATAAATTAAGATAAGATAAAAACCTAATCGAAAAATAAAGATTGACAATGTGTATGGAAAAACGCAATATATCTAATTAAATATCAAGAAAATAATTTGTCTTTTGATTTTATTTTGAATAGGCTAAATTTGTTTAATATATCGAACAAATACAAATACATCACAAATCAATAAAATGACCAATAAAAATATGCACTTTGCATTGAAATCTGGGCCCTAGTTATAACATATAGAGTATAATGTTTACGCTTTGGTAGGTAATTCATTTTTAATTGATATACTTTATCCCTAAATAATAATTTACTATACCGGGAAAGTGTATATCTATTACTAGTAGGTATTATAGTCAAAAGAAAGTCGACTTGTTAACACAGTTGTATTGATGCAATAAACGATTCATCATAAACTTTATAAATCGTGAATAAAAAGTAAGGAATATTATTTCCTAATTATAAATCAACGTTAGGATTTTCAATTTTTTCCAATTGTGGATAAGATTAAGCATTTCCATTTTCTATATAAATTTTTGAATGCCAACACCACTATATAATATAATATATTTATTTTATGTTAATTTATTTAAACTCAATGTTAATTCAAATCAAAAATGTAATTAAGCGTATACATTTTTTAACAAATATTTTGTCTCCATTTTTAACTATCATAAGTTCGTACGCTGAATAGTGTAAAGAATTTAAAGAATGTAAATTTTTATGAATAAACGTGTTTAAATTTAAAAAGTTGATGATTTTCTTAAACTATTTTGTATATTTCCTTCCTAATCGATTGGGTTTTTAAATTGATTTTGATACCAGTGTACTGGAATAGTTAATTATCTTAAATTTTTACAAAATAACCAAAATATTGGTACTCACGAAGTGAGTAAAAACAGTTTACAGCAAACATTATGCTCAGCGTATGTTGTTTTTTTTTAATTTAAACTTGTCTGCATGTTTTACGAGTATGATGTTATTCTTAACATATATGAAACTATATAAATATAATGTCTCGGTTTGAAGATCTACATAATCCGATAAAAAATTATAAGTTATGGAGTGAAAAATACAAAGATTCCAAAAATATTTAAGATAATTTACAAGTTTAAATTCAAACGTAAAAGTTTATTATAAAAACATTAAAAATTAAAACGTTTCCGATATTCTTTGATTTATCAAAATTAATATTTAAGTTTTTTTAATAATTGTTTTCTTTTTTTTCTCTGTAGAAATATTTCCAATAAGTGTATTGTATTATTTTATTGAATTATAATCAAGATCAATAATATTCCACATAAAAATAATTTCCCCTTTCTTCCGTGAACTGCGTATAAACATCAATACTGCTAAACGTCACGGTTTATCCCATTTATCGTTTTATTTTATTCCATACTAAATAGTAAAAAATATTGATAGAATCATTGCACACGTGTACGTAATAAATTATAATTACATTTCTAAAATCAATACTCGGTTATCTATAGACACAAACAAACGATTGTTTTGACCAATTTTGACAGTTTATTTAAACTTTGATAATCAAGTTTACAGTTTATATAGTGACTTAAATTATAGCGTTGGTGATGATTACAGTATACTGGTTAATGATTATAAACCATTTATGTTTGGAAATTAAATTGTATAATGTATCATATTATATTATTAGTGTTTAGTGCATAGATCTCTATATTATTATTATTATTTTTTTTTTTTTATTTAAATTAAGACTCGGCAACAATGGCCATTGGCAACAATGAGTTTAACTCTAAATTATTTACATATTAAATACTATTGATAAGGTTGGATTTAGTAATAAAGGTTATTATGAGTCTTATGTTGTCTGGGTAGAGGGCTTCTGACAGATCTATATTATTGAACGGGGTACACGTGTACGCGTTAGTACGCGACAAAGACTAAAATGAAACGTTCATGCGCTATTTTTCAAAACGTCAAAGAATGTTTTTCGTTTGTCTTGAATAATTGTTTTCCATTACGCGTAAACAGCCATGCTGGCCCGTGTAATTCGAACGTATATAATATAATATATTTAATGCGTATATTAAAAACGGACGCATAAAAAACACGCAGTCGTTACATAAAGTTTCCTCGTATTTTCCGCAGGGATAACGAGCCGTCGGTTAGTGGGAAGAGGGTGAGAGGAGATTTTCCTTCCAGGAAAGGAAAAAACAAGCGTGGCAAGGTGGTGCTGGGGGTTTTTAAAAGGATAAATCGCACACAGAAAAGTTATAAAATATAATAATCATAATAATGATAATAATAATAATGTTAATTGATTGAGGAGGACGAATAAGTAGTGCTCAGTGGTGAAGCGGAAAGGTGAGTGAGTTGTACTTGCTAAGTACATGCGGGTGATAGGTGGTTTAGGTACATGTTTTATGGGTGAGTAGACGCATGCGAGGGGTGGGAAAATCGTAAAAAATGTTTGAATGTATAACGAACGCAAAAACGTTACACGTCGTTGCTCTGTCGGTCGAAAAGCCGAGCGTCAGGTATAGGATGGCGGCGGAATGCTGCAGGGTGTCGCGCGTGACCGTCCGTAAATAGGGCGTGAGGGGGGTGCACGGTCGTCTGTTGTAGGGGGGTGGTGTGACATTGGCTGAAAAGTGGAGCGTGCGGGGTTGAGGTACGTGGAGTGTGTCGTTCACGTACATCGTGTGCGTACCTAAACTACCTAAGTCTGCCCGATACACATCCACGTATGGTGCACGTAGTTTTTCGTGCACTCATTGGGGGGTGGTGGTGGGACGGGAAGCGGCACCACCATCGTCGCCACCACCTCCACCGAGAGCCGGAGCTTTCGCACGGCGCGCGATCAGTGGCGTTGTTTCGCCGACGATTTGGCCGCACTGCGCGCACGTTGCCCGACCGCTGCCGCCGCCACTACACCAGTCACGCCCCGGTCTGCACTGACCCTTGGCATCGGCGCTTGTGTGTGAGCGTATACGCGATACCGACTCCTCGTTCGCGTGCGCGTGTGCGTGAGTGCGCCCGTGTGTACATGCGCGCGCGCGTCCGTACGTGTGCGTTCCTCCCGTGATAGCGCGCGCAGTGCCATTATCCGCTCAAACGCCGCTCGTCGTGTGTCGTCCTTCGAGCGCGTACGTAACCGCAATAATAACAGTAATAGTAATAGTAATAACAATAACAATAACAGCCGACTGCCGCCTGTCGCCTGTCTCTCTTTCACTCAATCTCTTTCGCTAACCCTTCGTCTGCATCCCATCCACCTTTCTCCGTCCCTTTCGGATTTCGCCAGTGGCGTAACGTTTAACAACTTCAATTCGACGTGCACGACGTGATCGGGGTACACAGCCCTGTCCCGAGCGTTCGTTTCCTGATCCCTTCGCGTCCAACGCGGTGTTAGTGGCTGCTGTCCTTGGTTTTTCTCGCCCACGCCCGCCGTCCTTAAACATGATCTTCTCCTCCGTCACTATTGTTCACGTAAAATAAGCCCACCCCCGTAGTTACGTAGTGCTGTTGTAGTACCGACACCGTCTCTCGCATAGTCCCGCGCTGTTAACTCGCGTCCTGTCGTAAAACGTCAATCCGTCATGCCGGCGGCGGCGACGGTGGTGCAGACTGTTCCGGATGACAGGCGGTGCTCTTGTTGCCCGATGACATGTTGATGGTACATTCGCACTCATGTTGCTGCAGCAGGGACAACAAGGTACTACGCTCGGCCCGAAAAACACGTCACATCTCCTACAGTCCATACAGAACAGGCTTATACCGGGATGGAGCGTACACTTGGCCAACGACAATAGGCTTTTCTACTGCAAGTAAGTCGACTCCGTCCGCGAATGCGAATAGTTGGACCGTTTCGTGTTGAAACCGCACACATCAAGAATACCGACGTTTTGTATCAGTTTTCGGATGCCAGCAAATGGTCAGGGGACACTGCGCGGCAGACTTGAAAGAAATATGTTGGTGAAAATATGTTTCGATCGGTTGAACCGCGTAAACGGGTGTATGCGTATATATATAAAAACGCGACTGCTGACCCCTAAGTGTAAGACTCGGATTTGCATATTTAATGGCTGGTTTTGTTTCACGCTTCATTGCAGACACATTTTACCGGAGACTTATTGTTTGAAAACCAGTGAACAAAAAAAAATAAATAAAAAATACGTGACAGACAAATACCGTCTACTGTACGGGATCTCGACCGCTTATCTCTTGGAAAAAAAACGCGTAATAAGTATAACCGATTCGGAAACACCGACTATTATTATAATTTCGTCCCTTGATTCGTGTTTTACTACGATTTTGCATATTACGCGCGTCCAATACTTTGTGTTCACTTATACGAATACGATTTGTAAGTGACGATTATGATCCTCCGAAATCAACTACGAAAATTAATATTAATATTTTATTTATTTCTTATCGTTTTGTGTGTCCGTTATTGCGCATGGTTATAAGTAGATTTGGAATTACTATCTAATCGTATATGACTTCGGTGGATAGTAGATGTCATTAAACTCATTTGGATGTGTAACATCGTAATATGATTCCATTTCGGAAAATTCTTATGCCAACGCTAGTTAGTTCATATAATCTCTAAAAAGCTTCAATTTGATAGCGTTTTCAATATTTTCAATAAGATTCTAGAACATGGTATTGTTTCATAATCATTACGTTATTGAGAAATTGATTTTTACATACTCGGTATTTTTGTTCAAATCCAAGGGAGTATTGTATAATAATGTAATATGTTATCAATATAAATTTTTAATTAAAAATAGTGATTAAAATAATCATTAATTGTTTGGAAATGTGTATTTAGATACCTAGGTAACTTTATCGATATTATTAATATTTTTACGAAAGTAAAATTTAGTTTTCAAAACATTTAATAACATTAGTTTATTAAATAAAGTTTCATAACTTATTGACGTATATAAGAGTTTGTTTAAGTATTTAAAATAAATGCCAACGATTAACGTATTGTTATATTATGGAGTATTTCTAAAAGCACTAGAACTTAATTGTAAACATAACTGTCTTAATTGGATTCGTTAATTTCAAATTTTAAAAATATGTGCATGTGTGCGATTCATAATATTTTTGTTTGTTCTGATATGTACACAAATGTAACGTGTATACCGCGTAACGTTATTGGAAATTAGTTCCAACTAAAGAGTAATTTGACAAATAGGCACTAAGAAAACGCTGTACGTATCGATTAACAAATCGATAACAATCTTCGTCTATAATAATATAACATAGGCACTACGTAGCAATTTTATTATTGGTATGACTAAGGGCTTTAAGTTAATGATGGAGTTTATTAATCTTTTATCATAAATATAGATTGAACACATTGTTCAAGTCACACTGTTGTGATTTTTTCCACACCCGAATTTTAATGGGAGATTTACATGTTATTTTGTTCGAAATATTCAAGTCATTATGAAGTCGAGTTATGGTAAAAACCCAGCGTTACAATGCAAATTAATTGCGACAGTAAATTATTTTGTTCCGTTCAATAACACGTAAATTAATCCTTTTTGTCGTACCATTTTTGGTTATTTGTTTCTATCAATATGTCATCAATACGTTTTAGTCACAAATAAAAACAATATTCGAGTTTTATCAATCTTCATATATATATAATACGACTCGTTATAATATACATATTTACTTAACTATTCTCATGGGTGGTTTGATGGCTAGCAAATTATTCAACACGAATTACACATTAAGATACAAACTCTGTAACCGCAATATTCATACTGTTATACCAGGGCACACGCCCGCTGGTATTATTGAAAATGTACCAACTACCAAGTACTATTTGTATTAATTTTCAGTGTGTATAACACTATCCATAAATATTTATGAAGTCAAAACAGCCCGATGATAATCACGACGTTGTGCTTCGCTTTCATTAAATTTATTTGTTACTGTAATATATTTTGTAGTTGTGTTTAGGAGTATGTGTATTGTCGATAACGTACGAATATTGTTTAAGAATAAATTATTAGAGCCAAATGATTATCATGTAAGCGGACAGCTTCTAATTGTTGTGCATTCGAAACAGACATGTGAAATTGATTTATATTAACTGTCATTATAAATTACTTTAATATATTATACTTATATTCTACAAGAATTTTGTGGAATCGGCACTGATATTTGATTATAAAATATAATTTGTCGAAATAGTTGTAGAATCTACGTGTAGTTTCTATCAAAAGTTATTGAAATTTCTAGGTTGCGTCAATAATTTCTGAAGACATTAAATTAAATTATGTTATATAAATGTATTGATAACCATATTTTAATAAATATTCTATTAATAACTAATTATCTAAATTTTAAATCTCTCGATTGTCTAATAAACTGTTAACATATTGTAATAACTTTTAAATTTTATTCATATGTATACTTCTGAAAATTTATTGTTTGAGTACAATGTTTCTTTTTATATTAATAACACCAATTTTAATAATTTTATAATAATTATTATATATAATATCTATTATAATTATTAGAAAATAATAAAAAAATACATAAAAAAGTTTAATTTCAATGAAAAATTGATCTCAAACCGTTGGACATTCGTTTCGTTATAATGAATCTTTTTCTTTTTTTTTTTTTTTTATTCAAACTTTGAATTGTAGTTTTGTCCGTAATAATCATTTGTCATGTCTACCGACTTTTCAGTGATTAATAAAACAAATAACTGCGTAAACCATTGTACATATTTCAACATACACGAATACATGTTACAATAAAATAATAAATAATGGAACATAATTTTACAAATATTGTTAAAATTATTTGAAAAAGTATGTATACTTTGTGTATGACATTTAAGTAGCTTACATGCACATATCAACATAAAATAAATAAATATATACACGTACCTTTTATTTATTTTAATATTTCAACAAATTATTATTATATATATATATGAAGGCTCTAGTTTCAAAGTGTACAATCTCCATATTTTATGAAAATTGAGGTAGATATCGTTGCATATTCAATTTTCAGCGCTGAATTCGAATAACTGACTATTTTCAAGCAAAAGGGTCTATCTCCAATGTATTTTAAGATTGAAAATTGCATTTAGTTTCAAAAAGTACAATCTCCTTTGACAAATTGGTTTCAAAACGTACAATCTCACTATTGTCAAGCAAAATGGTCAATCTCCAGTATATTTTTAAACTTGAAATTTACATTTAGTTTCAAAAACATACAATTTTCAATCAAATAATATTTTTCTTGAGTTTTACTATAAAAATAGATTTATAAATACATTGTACACCGTTTGCACGGGTTTTCGCTTATCGATAATGACGACGTCGTCTTAATGATCATTGTCAATAATATTTTTTTATAGAATATTACGTTTTCAGTTGACTGCGCTGTTGTAAACTTTACGTCGTGCCTTTCGTCTGTATATAATATAATATTATTATATTTTGTTTATGCGTATAGTTTTTTGTGTATGACGTATAATCTATTTAAAATTTAATACAAAAATAATGGAAGTTAATATTACTCCTACAACTGACAATAAAACTAGAAAAAGGATACGAAATCCAGCTGAAGGAAAAGAAACCAGCAGAAAAAAATACGGTTAGTGTTATATATGAGTACAGATAATAGTCATAAAAATATTTAGTATTTTTTATTTTTAACAAGTTTTATTATTAAATAATTAAAATAATTATAATCAATAATAATTAACATTTTTCATTTTTTTGTAAACTTCTAAACTAAATAAAAAAAGAATAAAGACTTCTAATTTTTAATTTCTCAATACCTATTTATTATTTAGTAAAGTTATTTTCAAAACAAGCAATCTCCTTTTGTTAGTTTCATACTGTACAATCTCCAAACAAAATTTTGTCAGAACAACGACAAAATCTTGTTTTTTTAAGCAAAAATCTAGTAAATCATCTTTGCATAACTATATGAAAAGGTTAAAAAATCCGAATGGAGATAAAATATTTTTTGATTAAGTTATTGGTTTTTTTTGGTTTTCTGAAAATTTAGTGAACATGGAGAATGTACATTTTGAAACTAGAGCTCTCATATATATGTGTATGTACGTTTAATTTAAGAACTAACTCTAAGTGAATAAAATAATATTTTTAAAAACATGCAAAAAAGCTTTATAGAATATTATACAATATTCAATCTATATTCAGTAACTCATTTTTTTTTAAATTTTATAATATAATACATGTATTAAATTTTTTAATCATTATTTTTACGAGTATTTATGATAATACAATATTAGTACTTTTGTGAGAGGATAGATTTAATTTATTTTTAAAAGAGATTAGTCTTATTATTGTTATAGCGCCTATATATATTCACATAATATATTTAATACTTATTAACTTTAAATACATAAATTGTTTTTTGTTTTTATGAACACAAAATGTAGGTTTACAGTTGTGAAGTAGGGTAAACGCTTTGTATTTTCCCCGTAGTTCGTATATATGACATTGTGTACAGTCTACTGAATACATAAAATTAATCTTTTCTGTAAATGTAAATGTTGAGTTTGGTTAATGTAATTATACAGTCATATAGGCATATAATTTACATGGCAAAACTATATGGTTTCTACTAATTATATTATATGTATAAGTGTAAAGTATTGTATGAATACCATAAGTTTTGGTTTTTTTGTTATTCATGCATAACAATGAAATTGATTTTATATGTCGATTTTGATCCATTTAAATGTTAAAAGGTCTTTTTCTTTGTATTATTAATTAAAATTATTAATTTGTATTATTATTTGCACTTGAGAGTATTACATTTCAAAAATAAAAAATAATGTTTATTATGATTGACATATATTTGCTTGCACCTCGCAGCTATCTTTAGTTCTGTACATCAAAGTGCTGCATTATTATTTTAATTTTAACCGCGATAATAATCGATTTCAAAAAATGATTTTAAATTTCTTAGTTATTAAAAAGTACTTATGATATCTGATACTTAATTATAATGGTTCATTGTTATTTTGATTAATTGAAATTTAAAAATTGCGTATAAAAATATTAGTATACAGTGCCTCGTTTTAGTCCGTATAATTACACTTGAATTACAATATTAAAAACGATGATGTATTTAATATGTACAAATGTGATTAGTATATATATATACATTGATACGTAGTTAAATTTCCAATTGTTTCTATAATATTACGTATGGTATATCAATATTTTCATATTCATACAAATAATATGAGTACGTTATCGTACTATACGTTATTGACCTAGTTGACCGCGTCTAGAGATACTAACAAAAGGATTACAGTACGTTCTATATCGTATACTCAATCTCGTGTAATAGCACTATCAAGTACCTATATCCTATCCAGGGAATGAAATGACAAACACTAGATCTCAGTTTCTCACTAATTTTTTGGTCTTGGAAGTATTTTTCTTCTTATCCTGCGTAATCTTTTTGGGGCCGCAAACGAAACGAGAATTATTACAATGTCCTACGTAAAGATTGTTTTCGTTTGGCTGCTTACGCGTTTCATAATTTCTCAAACAATCTTCATTTACATTTCGAACGGAATATTGACAACATTTATCGTTCTCGTATAATAATTAGAAGTTTCAAACGAGTCAAATAAAACGTTCGTAATGGCTCAATACGAATGAATAAATCGAACGTTAGCGCGCGGATAAACGTCACGAGAAATGAATCGTTCAGCTATCACGGAATGTAATATGATAATCGATTGAATATCGTCCCAGTGGAGTTTTTTCGCAAAAATTTAACACGACAATGTTTTTCGACAAAAATCTTCGTTCCCTGGACGTCGAAAATATAGCGTAAACGGTGTTGTTGTTCGGGGTGGTGGCGATAAGATTTTATGAAATAACAATACGGTCGAAAAGCGAAACGTTTTACGGACGAATCTAGGCAAGAGAAATGTCGAAATTCTGTTCCGAAACACGTTCGCGCGTATGCATGTGGTAACGTTTCGTGTGTCGTTTTTCGGAACGCGCGCACACGTGGTGGAGGTGGTCGGCGACGGTGACCCGGGGCAGTGCGTGAAAACGGACATCGTATGTGCGCACACGTTCGAACGTACACGTGTGTTCGCTGTGCGCGGCTCGTCGTTTTGTTTCGAAAAATCGTGAGAGTAGACGCCCACGCGTCCAGCAAACTGTCTATGTACGACCATCACGCGTCAGGGGGGGGGGGAGGAAAATGATAACAACAAAATACAAACGCCCGGATCGCTGCGGACGGATATCGTACGGCGGTCGAGTGCAAACCTACGACAACGATCGCGATCCACGGCCGATACGTACGCGTGAATTTTTATGTATAAAAAAAAAAAAAAACCGTTCATCCGGCCGACGAGCGAGACGCGGTCGACGGATGCTGCGCGGGTGGAACGAGACCGGGAAGAGGACCACGTGCGCGCGCCCGTGCCGTGGCGGTGCGACGCAAGAGTGCTTGGCGTCGACGGTCGTGTTGAATAGTCGAGGCTGCGAGGTAGAGCGCGGCGTCGAACACGAACGGCGGCGGCGGCGGCGGCGGGTTCACCCCGTACACGGCGAACGCGGAAGTGTGCCGTCTCGGCGCGGGCCGACGCATCCGGACGCGAATCCGCTGCAAGGTGCGGCCCGTAGTGCGCGGCGCGTGTAATAATAAAACGCCACGTTTCCCCTCCCCATCCTCCGGCAGTAACTGTACCGGTGCGCACCTTCTCTCGGTTTCTCCTCATCGCTAGTACACGTACTACTATTATTATTATTATTGCGCTGCATCGCACGTGTCAACCATCTGGTGCCCGTATGGCTCTATATATAGATCGTGCACGACATCACCGCCGTCCGATTCTTCGTGACACGCGAGCACACGCCACGTTAACGGCACGTTGTGCGAGGAGAACCGGATGTTTAACCGCTGCAACGTATCTTGCGCGTCTCTCTTGAGCGTCGTGAGGCACGGGAATGGTAAAAGGAGGAGGGGAAAAAATTTAAAAAAAAAAGAACCCTATCGATATGCTGCCACGGAAACCGCGCCCTTCGCCGGCCGTTTCTGGCGTGTCTGCGGTTAGGCTACCCGCGAACGAGGCGACGACAACGGTTCGCGGGGAGACGCAACGGGACGGCCGAGGAACGCGTCTCGGAACGCGGCGTTCTGAAACACGGATAAACGAAAACCGCTAAACCGCCTAATAGTTGTATTGCTCGTGTTTCGTTACGACGTTCTATGAATGCGCAATATTCGACGATTCGACATTGAAAACCAGGGGCGGATCGTCAGGGAAGACATTGAGTCTCCCCTTGTAAAATAAAAAAAAAACAGTTACTTGTAAATAATAAATATTTAAAAATAAAAATCTAAAGAAATATTTTTATTTTAATTAAAAATATGTTTATATCGTTTACTATATTTATTATTATAAATTTAAGGCCACAAAATCTATAATCTATAAATAGTTATTTCGATGAAAATACTATTTTAGTCATTTTGACAACGGTCGCCGTTTCAGTGAAACTGACGTCCGACAGGTTCAATCGTAACATGTAATGCTTTGGCTAGTTGGATGGTGGAGGCCGGGAAGAATAAACGAAGTATTATTGACGTTATTGAAACTGGGCTCACGAGAATAATTTCCGTGCCATCGCGCCATCGTTAGTTGCTGTACGTCGTCATCTGCGTTTCAGAGCCGTACCGAGCCATTTTTTATCTTGAGGCAGAACTGAAGCAATGTGGTTTTAAGGTTGTCACACTCACAGCTTTTAATATGTATAATAGGTTTCGGAAAAATTTGAAAAATTGTAATTAGATTTCTAGCAAAACAAGAAATAACATTTTTAGCCACAAGTATATAATTATTATCATCTTATATTATGTTAAACAAATAAATTTGATATTTGCAAATTTTAGATGTTTCAAAATAATAGTTAATAATAATATAATAAAATAATTTAAAAAAATTATTATTTATAATTTAATTTTCCTTGTTTTTGTGTCAGCAGATATAATGTAGATATTATATTATATTATGTATAATTATA
This sequence comes from Sipha flava, assembly GCF_003268045.1. Lineage (NCBI taxonomy): Eukaryota > Metazoa > Arthropoda > Insecta > Hemiptera > Aphididae > Sipha > Sipha flava. The sequence continues at coordinate 590,162 of NW_020272868.1, forward strand.
TATTATATATATATTATTATTATTATTATTATATTACTATTATGCAGATACCGATCGACTGTTGATTAAATGGAAAATAGTAGTCATAAAGATAACATAATATATACTATTAATAACAAAATATAAAACTATAATAATAATTATAATTTATTATAATAAATACTAAAAATAATTCAATAATTGTAAAGTAATAAACGAGTAATCAATGAAGAAATACATTTTATGTTGAAAATATAATATTACGTTTACGGATCGGTGCGTAGCAATGCATTATATTTAAATGTTATATTGTCAATTATATAGTACTATACAATAATTAATACTTTTTCTTAAGTTAATAACTTAATATTTTTGTGCTCCCCAGCTTCAGGCGCCCAAGGCAAGTGTCTCGTTCGCCTCACCTTAGTTACGGCTCTGCTGCGTTTATCTGCGAATTCGCAGATTTATTCACATAAGTTTATAAAAAAATTTAGTATTAAATTAAGTAAAAAATATTAACTAAATATTAAATTAATTATTAAGTATAATTAATTTCCCAATAAAAGGGTTTTTTTATTCGTGCTGTATGGAGTTTAGTTAAATAATTTATATATCCCCAAAATATTTACTACGAACTACTACAGTTAAAAATATTACAACGCACCGTGATAGAGAGAAAAACCAAAACACATCCCTCAGCGCAATTAAATCGTGTACCAGTTTCGGTATTCGGTACAAAGAAACTCCCGACTCATTTAATATTCATTTAAGACGAGACGGTAGCCAATCGAAATGTTACGTTTTTCGTACTGAACGGGTTTGCATATTTTTTTTTTTCAGCAGACTTAATTTTGTTTTCGTTAATGTGTGTTTTTATGTGTGCGGTTTCACGTAGACCTTAACACGAACGCGATAGGTCGAAATAAGTCAATTCAAATACCAGCCTATCGATTATGTAGGAGACATGTTTCACATCGAAATGATACGCCAGATTTACCATATAATTGTATGTTGTTTTTGGTCCACAGCATATTTATAATCTTTGAGTTCGGTCTGTCGTGATTCAAAAAAAAAAAAAATAGTTGAGCGCATGTGGCATAATATGATATAACATGCTTGTCAGATAAAACATATGTGAAGATTACCTATTGGCTATTAGAGGTGGTGGTACTCTTGGTCTCCTACGTATATCATGTTACGCTTACACGTGGGGGTAGGACGAGTATGCTGCAACCTAACCACTATGTGTTGTCTTTGTTATTGAATCTTTTTTTTTAACGAATGCCGCGTAGTATTCGTTTTGAATCAACTCGATTTTGTATGTTATGCTATTACACCTACTCGTACTCCTATACTCGGCTTTGTCCTGCGTTATACTAATTGAATAGTATATTTCATCACGTCATGAATTTTATGATCCAGACATTCTAAACGAATTGAAAAACAGTTATTTATAAATATTTTTTTAAAGATCTAAAAGTGAAAAAAATAACAATTGAAACTTTTTAAATAAATGTAATACCTTTATTATACAGTATGTATTAATAATGCCATAGTTAGCAAACTTTTGGCTTTTGGTTTTAAAATTTATTTATGACGATTTGTAAATGAGCTATATTTACAAATTTATATACAAATTGTATAGATTCAGTAAGGCTTAAAATAAAGTTTTAATCAACATAATTGAGTTTATGTAGCTTTGTTAAACACGCTAATTTTATCCTTTTGGTCTTATTGTTTTCGTTGATAATTCATATCTAGGGTTACAAATTAAATTGTGAGTCGGAAAAAAAAATTGAACTAAAAAAAAAATACATGGTTAAACTTAGACAACAGGACAATTTTATTTGATAATCATTACTTATAAATATAATAAAAAAATGTAGTATTATACTCAAGTTATTAGCATGATGCATTAAATGTACTGTAAATAGATAATTAATAGTATGCATTATAATTATGTCACTTATTACACATAAATTGCATGTAACATACCTGTAATATTTATATTATTACATTTACCAATAGTAGTTATTTATTTAGACGAGATAAATTACTCTCACGTTTTAACATTTACTATGAATGACTATGTATTATTATTAAGGATTTTAAATTTTTTTTAGAAAAATTTAAACATTTGAATATTATAACCCGAAATTATAGTATAAGATTAATCATCAATGTTACATTGTTCAAAATATTTCTGATATTTTGATGCACTATTGTTTGCGAATTGAATTGTCAAAAACATAAAATTTAAATTGATTCACTCAAAATATTGTTTCAAATTATTAGTTATTTCAATATATTTTCGTTGCTTTAATTTTTATTATGGCATTTAAAAAAAAAGATGAATTCTGTTCTAGAAAAGTGTGACTGTAGTTTTGTTACTCGTAAATACTGAAAAAAAACGAATTCTGTTATTGTTACCTTTTGTCAATACCTTCTGATATCCTTCATATTAAAAGATAAATTAGATCATCTAAGTCAAGACGAGATGATATTTATGTGTGCATGTATTCCTATAACTTGTGTTGTTTAACTTTCTTATTTTTAATTAAAAAAAAAAAAAAAAACAATATCAACGGAATAAAATTAGGATTACCAAATATTTTATTTCATTACTATTATAATTTTTTTTTTAAATTCAAGTCTTAAAAATGTTGAATTAACAGAACTACGAGTATATAATATTAATCAGTATAAAAGTGTTTCTATAGCAGTGGTTTTCAACCTTTTTAACAATGCGGCACACTTCATCTCCAACAAAATTTTCGCGGCACACCAATCCATATATTATGTGAACCATTTTTTATATATATGTATACTATTTACAGTCTACTCTATTAGAGGGTTATTTATTGTGAAATATATTAATACAATCGATCGACGGCTGCGACGGACATACTTACAATAAATAATATTATATGTATCTACGATTATTTCGATCAGTTTTCATCTCGAATATCAATAATAAGCTGGTAAATACATACTTATAAAACAATTTATAGATTTACCACATTTAAAGGGCGCTCGCGGCACACCGGTTGGGAACCATTGTTTTATAGATTAATTTATAATACTTTTCATGTTTTTTTTAATTATGATGTTTTTGAGAAAACTATATTATATAGTTCTTCTTTGGGAATAATAAATGCTGGAAATATTAACTATCTTACATTATTACGACAATGTGAAGGAATTATTATAACTTATAATTATTATAAGTTTATTAACTTTAAATTGGTTATAATAACATTATAATTTCAATTACCGTGTTAGATAATTTGTATGATTACTTAAACTTTGAACGTCTATCTTAAAATAAAAACAAGTTTGGCTATTAAAATTTCTATTTTTTTTTTTACTTGTAGTATAGTAATTTGAATTTGTAAGACCAGTTTTATTTATTATGTTTATAAAATTAATTCGTGTTGAAAATTAAATCATTATACTGTATGTGTAGGATAAATTAATCACAACCCTCATAGCGATTTACAATACACTCGTTCAGTGGATGGATTATTAATAAAATTAAAACAATTCGTGTTCCTTTAACAATGTGTTCTAGAGTATGTAGCGTGATATTTTCTGTGGTTATTAGACACGATTGTAGGTAGGTACATTACAGTACAGTAATGTATCAAGTTTCTTTCCGTCTCGTCAACCTTGTCGATGTGCATTATGTTTGTTCGTAACTAACAATTGAACCTTATCAATTTTCTTCCGAAAACTTTGCGTGTAGAATACTGCAAAAAAATCCTATTGTCTGTGTGCGTGTTTGTGCGAGTATGTTAGAGTTGTTTTGCGAGTGTTTTTATTGATTCGTTTTCGTAGACCCCAGTTGTATTCACACCATAATTGGTTTTATAAAATATTCAAAATCTCATTAACAGCTAAAAGAGTTTTTGAATATCAGTAGTGATTTGTATCTACGATCTTGTATTCCAGTGAAAATGTATTTTTGCTTACAATATACGTTTAAAGAAAAGGGCACATAAATTTCGTCGTTAATCTTGTCTATATTCGAACGATATGGTTTCCTTTTTGCGGTTTTTGAGAGTAAATGAAGGGAAAATTTGCGAATTAAATATAATGAAAGAATTTAAAAGTACGGTGAATAGTAAATATAGTAAATAAATTTATATTTTATATATTTATATAAATATATAATATACTTTATATTATTATTTATATTTATCTAAATAAATTATATAAATATGTATTTCAAACGTTATTTCTAGTCTTCGAATTGTAATTTGTACACGTTGTTTCAGAATAATAATGTCTATCCCGAAGAATCTCCAATAATGTACTTAGGAAAATTAAACATGTATGTTAATTGTACTAAAAATGTTTTATTGTTTGCGTGGAGCCAAGTTGCACAAAGTCCATACAATGGTTAGAGTAACAATACCAAACGCATTTGTAAAATTGTTCTTTTAAATTTTTTTAATAATATTAAACTCTGTTCAAAATGAAACAAATTTGGTATTTTGTTAAGAAAATATCAATTTTTTTTGTTGTTCTTTTAAATGAGATTATAATTAAATTTTTAACATAACTTTCAATAAAATCTGTTATTATTTTCATAATACATTACACGGAAGATAATATATTGAATTAGACTAAGACTGCACCACGGAGATAAGATCATTAATCTTGTGTAATTTCATTATAGTTTTGCTAGAAGAGTTTCATCATGTCCAAATATGCTTTATTTTCTCGTTTATATTAAGCCAATGATATTTTTAAGTTCATAAAATCATATGATCTTTTCATAGTGTTTAATACTTATTTTTCAAGTTAGACATTAAATAATGAAGTGTCAAACATTTTTATATTAAAAACGCACATATATGTAACATGACTGAAAAAAAAATAATACATTGTGAACCCTTCAATGATTTCTTATTACTAAACAATTATAGTAACCCGGTAATATAAGTAATATAAGTATTTATAATAATTGGTAAAAACCAAAAAAAGATTAAGTGAAAATTTTACTACTCCTTAGTAGAGAAAACATAAGATTTTGTACTCTTTTTATATCGATCGAAAAAATACAAGATTAGCTAAGAGACATATATGGTGCATACTATACCAAACAACCGACAGTTAAATATTTGAAGCTTTGTGAAATGGTAGCTGAAAGCTAGTGTTTCTCTAATCATTTGGTAATGAGATATTTAATTTATACATTTCGATATAATAGAGACGCAAATAAAAATTACATATGCCAAACGACAAACACATGATGTTTTGTCCAAAATTATATCGCTCGTCACTTATTACGATATTGATATTATGAAATACATTTGATAATCAATTATAATTCAATTAAATTAATTTATAAATCTACAATTTTACTTTTATTACAATATTATTCGTAACGATAACAACATGTGATCGGTTGCATTTTATGAATAACTTAATATTTGGACTAGTTTCCTAAAAAAAAAAAAAATATTTCAGGGGTATTTAGAAATGCACTCAAAATAGTATGTCTGATTGTTTCGCTGAAACGGATAGTAAAAATTGAAAAACTAATAATAATACTAATAATCAGGCCTACCGTTATCATTAGAGTGCATTTCAGAATATCCATAAAAATTAATCGACCAAATATCATCATTTTCAAGAATAATATAATATGTATTGTAATAAAAGTAAAATATATAATTATAAATAATAATAACATGTAAAGATTATTATTAAATAAAATGTATTCCATATCGAAAACAATATAAATGGTAGGGACCAAGCGCTTGGTGAAACAATTTTCATAGTGATGCTTAATTCCTTAAACAGTGCTTAGCCCCTAATTTCATAACATTACTCTTCGTAAACGTTACTTTTATTTACTTATTTAATTTCAGAAATGTTTAAATTTAATATTATCTTATTAATAAATGGTTAGAGGAACACAAAAGCCTTGTGCGATCGAGCGCTTAAAATGTCAATTGTCTCTAAATGTATACCATGTCACTTTTATCTTTTTTTCTTTTTTCCAGTCAATATTTGATATGATATATAAATATTTAAGATCTTATTTTTATTTTGTTTATCGGCTTTATTTATATAGAAGTGAAATTAATAAGAAATACTCGTATATGGAAAATGATTCTATGCAAATGAGAGTGAGTAATCAACAACAAAATATGTTTAAAACAGACCTACAATAATACATAAATATTTAAGAGCGTTCGGTTTGATTTTTCGTTAATTATGTATTTGGAAATTCATTGAAAATGGAATATTGCTGTACATAGCCAATAAATAATTTATTTAAAAGGCAATTATGTAAGATTACTGTTGGTTCTTGAATCATATTTGTTGTTAAATGACTAAGGTTAAGTTTTGTTACTAAATTTCCTGGTGAATACCCATCTAGAGATTAGTCACGCCAAATACAACTTTGTCGCATCATCGGAAGACATCTATGGCTGATCACTGTGCCCTGCCCAATATATATTATTAAAAATCGTTTAAATATCATACTTAATAATAAATAATTTATGGCAATAAAAAAAATAGGAAAATAATAGTTTTCAGTGTTCAATATATGTCTTATTTTTATAATATTTCTATATAAACAATTGCTATTGAATATTTTATACATGAATTTCATTAAACTAAACATATTTTAAGCTTTTTATAATCATTGTTCTAACTTATAAACATGAACAAATGTAAGTAAAATAATTAAAATGTTATTTTATAAGATATATTTTGAAAGTAAAAAGAATATTAAGAAGAAGAATATATTTAAAAAAAAGGAACATCCATGTCTCGTATACAATTTTGAATAATATTGAAAATTGTAACATCATTATGATGTAACGATTTTGAAATGTATTACTGAAAACATCAAAATCTGAAACTCAGGTGTAATAATAAAGTTCTTAATCCCATTGTATAACTGTTTGATAATATGTTTAAAGTATAAATCAGCTAACATCCTATTTTCTTTGTACATTATTTTGACGTTGACGAATTTCAATTATATAAGTGAAATACCAAAGAGTACAAATTGTACAGTGCATTTCAATGTGTGTATTAACTTATTAATCGAAAATCTAATAAAAAAAATGTAATTTTATAAAAAGCCTGAAAGAAGGCTCATCCCGTGACACTTTTATATCGTTATACTTAAAACATATGCAGTGTGTTCACCAATTTAGAGAACACCGAATTTTTTGATCATATTATACTAGAATAAATCAAATTTTTTTCACAAACTATTAGTATATAAAAACATATTTATAGATATGTACATTTTAAAATTTTTTATAATTTTGGTATGTGCATGCATAGTAAAACATGTATTTTTTAACTAGCAACCTATTTTGAACACCATATTCGAATAGGTTTATTTTTTTTAAGTAATTTTGTTGTAACAAATATGGGTTTAAAATGAAAATTGACTGAATAAGAGCAATTTCAATTTCAAAAAATAATACATTTTTTACGATTCATTAAAGTACATACAACTATTTATAATTATTTATTATTAAGATAGGTGCAATAGAAATTCTTGTCAGTCAGCAGAAATGTATGCTGAACAATACCCAAGTTGGTACCATTTACCACACACAAGACGAAAACATTTTTTTCGGGAGGGGTCCAAAACATGTATATTGTAATTTCATTGAATTTAGATTTTAACTTTTGATATTTAGTTAAAAATAAGACAGAAAAAGATTTAATCTTCTTTTATTAAAATTAATATCATATTTTCATATGATATTATAATATAAAACTAAAAGCCGTCAATGATTAATTGGAGCTTAAGTCATTTTTGACTGAAAATATTTATGTTAGTATTAAAAATAAATGATTTTAAATATTTATTTATAACATTTTAAACATTCGTAAAATATTGAAAAAATTTCAGGGAGGTCCAGGGTGTCTAGACCCACCCCCCCAGATATGGCCTTAAGCACACACTTTATTAAAATAGAGAAAAAATTGTTTTACAATGGAGCATATTCTGTAAAAGTAGTCCATAACCTACCTTGAGTAATTAATATTAATGAAGATTTGGGACTTTATGTTTTAACTTACACTTGCTTGAATCTACGATCTTGAGTTAAATTATTAATAATATATAATTTTGTATCTATATTATGTCAATCTTGTTTATAAAATGTATAAAAAAAATTATAAAAATACGTAAAAGTATTCAAAAATAACCAATTATAAATTATTATACAAAGTTGTGTACATTTTAATGAATCGTAAAAAAATGTATTTTTTTTTAAATTTAAATTACTCTTATTCAGTCAATTTTCATTTTAATCCCATATTTGTTATATCAAAATTATTTTAAAAAAATAGGTCTTTCCAAAAAGGGTGTTCTAAATAGGTGTTGTTATTTAAAAAAAAATATTTTTTATTGCGCATGCGCAAATTAACAAAATGATAAAAATTTTGAAGTGTATCTATAAGTGTGAATTTATTAACTGGCTTGTAAAAAAAAAATCAATTTATACCAAAATAATCCGGCTGAGAAATTTAGTGTCCTCGAAATTGGTAAGCACACTGCATTTTTTATTGTTAAACTTATTCTATATTTATTGCACATAATATTTTCATCATCACTTTTACAAAAATTAAAATGAAAAATACCAAGAGATCGTATTGTCATAAAAATAAAAAAAAGTTGTGTACTCGCGCGGAACGAATGAACTAGTAATACGCCCCGGTATGTTTTATTAAATAACTTTAAAATGAATCATATTGTAACAATATAACAATGAGATTTTGTTCTTAAAAAAAATAATTTGTGATTATGTAAATTTAAATGAAAATAATATATAAAATTTTCAATAACTCATATTATTCTTCGTACGAATATGCGAATATTCCTGTCCAATTATTTGAATTGTTTTCGAACTAAATACATTTTTTGGGTACGGAATACTTTATATATTTATCCAAATATTAATTTGGCGAACAATATACGAGTAGTATTCTCTCTTGTTATATTTTCTTTAAAAATAATATTATTCACAGTTCTATATTGTTATTTAAGGAGTCATCCACCCCCATCTTAAACTAGTTATCATATTCCAAATCAAGTATTCGTTAGTAAATCTGGTTACAATTTTACTCTTCTTTTGTATAAGGGTTAAGAAACTACCTTAACCCGGATAAGCTTTATGGCGGAAATAATACTAGAAATTACCTTGCATTGTGCTCTAAACTACTCCTGTGTTTTAAATCATAATTTTATTTTACATTTATTAAAATACTGTTTAATTAATAAATCTAGTATAATAAATAATTTAAGTACTTCGAAAAGAAATTTAAAAAAACAATTAAATTATTTGCCTGAAATTTTGTTAAAAAATTGAATGTAAATTTTTAAATATTTTTGATTTACAACTAATTTATAGTTACCATTATAGTGCCATCATACTATAGTATTTATGTATAACCATTCATCATCAACATCATGAGTGTTATTTTATTAAATATTATCATATTATTTGATTCAGTCTACTGTTCTATATATTTTTAATCACATGGTATTTATTGTTCATCTGCAAACGGCATTTTCTGTCATAAATATATTCATAATTTTTTCGTTCGTCTAGACCAACGTTTCCCAAACTATGGGTCACTAAAAAATCAGCAAATCAATATAAAATTTTTATTTTAGAACTAGTAAAAAATACTAGTACTTATTACTAGTAAAAAATTGTTTAAAAAAAAATTAATGAGCCATTTTTCGTAAATTGTTTTTATTGAAAAAAAATATAAATTCAGAAATTTTGTTCATAAATATACTTTACTATCCTAAATAAATATACGGGAACGACTGAATTTAATCAGTTGTTAATGAAAGATTAGCCAGCATTGTTCTTAGATATCAGCTATCAATAATGTGTGCTTAGTATCTAACTGATACATAATCAACCTATTTTTCGTGTCCTGTTATGGTGATTGAAAAAATTAAAGGTATGGCACATGAAAAATTGGATAAATGTCTTGGGTAGCTTTCACAAAAAGTTTGAGAATTGTTGATCTATGTTTAAAAATATAAACTCTCTAAAATATAATATAAGTACATCATTTATTTTTATACTGGCCATAACGTTTAGGAGTTTCTATAATATCTACTTGAGTTTCATGACTGTAATTTTTCTTTCCATAAAAATATATTTTCTAAGATAATAAATTGTTCAGTATCTTCTTTGTCGATGATACATAATAACATTTACAAGGAAGTGTTGGCTTAAAGCAGTGTTAGTCAATATTTTTCACCGAATAAAAATCAAATAGAGATATGTCATAACAAATTAACATTTGTGTATCATGATATTAACCCGTCTATCTTAGGGTTGATTATATTTTAGCTGTATCTCAAGATTTAAGACTCAAATTTAATTAAAATTGTAAATTTCATTTTCACGTACACATTTTATTCAATTTTTATGATTAAAGATTCAAAATTTATAATTTCTAAAGTTCAAAAATTTACTATAAAAAATTCTTTGTAGTATTTCAAAATGTCTTAATTATTTATTAAGTAATAATTTTGAGACACTTTTAATATGCATGAGTCTTATTGTCCTATATAGCATACGTTATTTTTATTTATTATTTTAATTTATGATTGATTTTGATTTAATTCATTAATTTGTCTCGTATCGAATTTGATGCATCATATTTTTTTTTTCACTATTGAACATTTGAATGTTATGCTTAAAAATGTTGTTATCCATTTAAATCTCAACTGAATTTGTGGTTTATTTAATATTGTGCGTGACCTACTTTAATAATCATCTCCGTCGTCATTTTTCTCTACACAAATTTTGCGTTGAAATGTAAAAAAATGTGTTTAATTTAGTATGCAGTCAGGTTGACAATTAGTTTTGGGCTGACCGTCCGATATCTGTCAATTGCCGCGTGGCCGGATAAGACCTGAGCGTTCAATTGCTAACCGCGGAGAATAATAATGTGACGATGAAACGCGATGTGCATTCCTAACAAGGTGACATTCCTGTATCCTAATACGGAACCTAATGGTAGACAAGGATACGGCGGGCTCTACTTACACGACATATATAAACATTTATGTTTATCTTATAACTTCCTTTCCACCAGATTCTGATCCAGTCCATAATCAGGTATTTTTACAGGGAAAAATCATTTTGGTTAAAAGAAACTTAGTTTTTTCACTTCTATTTCAATACGAAGTAGTAATGATAACATTTCATAACTATGTTAAGTGCTCAAACTGTGTTCATGAATGAAACATTTATTTCATTATAATTTTACGCATTTAATTTATAAAAATTAAGATTTATAAAATATCCTAAAGTTTTATAATATTTCACAATTTCAACTATTGTAAATTCATTATTATCATATGATTAGATATTTTCATAGTTTCAAGTTTACTTGTTGTTATTGATACTTGAATTAAAAACCATTTAAAACATAATTTCACTCCCCCCCCCTAAAAAAAAATTATATATATAAAAATAACAAATTTGTTTAATAAATATTTAAAAAAAATTAATAATGTGTTATTCTATGATCTCTATCATACGTACCTGAATTAAAACTGTTTATCTCCAAGGTTATTTATAAATCTTACACAATCATTAACCTAAATACCCGCAGAACATTACCGTTAACAATAAAACAATGATATACAATTATCTTTAAACACTTAAAGGAAAGTAACACGATTTATATATCCTACATATTAATATTGCATAAATACATTTTAAGTGAACTTATTTTGGGGCTATTAAGTTAAAAAATAATCTAAATTATTTAGAGTTTTATTTCTTTAAATTTGAAATTTAAATTATTTAGTCAATCGTCATCAGGCGTTGATACCATTTGACATTAGGTAGAACCATATCAAACGTAAGAAAGTCTTCGTACAAATCGACATGCGCAACGAATTATGGCAGTACCTCACTTTACTAGCCCCCCTTCTTTTTTTATTTCTAGATCCATCTCTGATCGTCATAAGCAGCAGTTTGATCGATACGGTGATATTACTGTGTATTATAAAAAATAAGGTGTAATCATTTTTACATTTCCATTTCAATAAACAAAATAATATGTTGTTCATATAAACATCGTTAGGTAAATACTGCAAAAATATTCAGTATTAAAAATATAAGCAATTTTTGATTATTTTTTAGGCAGGTACGTAGCGAAATGTTTATTTATAGTAATTTATAGTTTCTTCACATTGCTCCTTGTTTAGATTTGAGGTCATCCACTTGAGTTAGACTAAATTTTAAGCCATTCAAGTCGTCATATCAATCATAAGCAATTAAATTATTTTTTTTTTGGAAACGCTACGTTAAAAAAATACTATGATCCGTGGTACCGTGTTTTATTGAATTCAACTATACAAAGTAACACCGTGACGTATGACTAAACAAAATCAACCGTTGATTATTATATTTCATACGAAAATGACTGTAATAATTATTCAGATACGGATAGTCTAGTTATTTTTTTTTAGCATTTTTTTTATTGTTTCTTTACTGTCAAACGCCAAATGCCAATAGAAATGTATAACACCGTTTTCGTTATATGTTATGTTTTATGTAAAAAATAAATTATTTTAGTTTCATGTCATGTACCCATATAACCAGTGTATAAGACCATAAATAATATTATTGTTATGTATGGTGAAATAATGTTATGATTATAAATTACTTGTATATTATAAATGTAATTTACTTTAATTTTTTGGTATGCAATTTTTCCAAACCGTTTTATAAATCCAAATCATATTTTATTAATCAAAATAGTTCTAGAAATTCACTTTATTTTATTATAATAATTTCTTTCGATTTATTTCTATTGAATACCATTTTATATAATTGCAATTTGAATAAACTACAAAATAAATATTAAGACATATGTGCGATTTCGATTTTAGATAATTTTTTATTATTAAATTTATAAATATAAAATACAATCCAAAAAAGTTATTCATTGTATTAAAACCGGAGGTTAAATTATTTTATCTTCTTGTTTAAAATCAACTAAGGGGTTTACTCAATATTAGAACTGATTTTATTTGTTATGAATTTTGACATAAACAATTTATTTCAATTATTAAAGTTTGTAGTTTGTACTAACACATATAATTGTTTTAAGCTTAGTTCAAAAATACAAAATGTTTGCCTAGTAGATAACGAACCAGTAAACAAAAAGATGATTTAACTTTTAAATTATAATTCATATATAAAATAAGCAAAGTGTTGCGGTTCGGTTTATTTTGATGATTTCCCATTAGTTATAAATTATAACATTTATAATATGTTAACTATTGACTTATTTTGATGTATAAGTTTAATCGTACGTATTCGAATTTTGTTTAATCTTTACCAATTACTGATTATAATAATATGTACTAACCTTGGTAAAATAATAAATTATTTATTATATATCATCGATTATGTATTCTATGTTGTGCCATTATGATGTAAAGTTAATTGTTTTACTAAATCGAATCGTATCAATTCTTATTGAATGTAAATAAGAAATTATTATGAACTTAACATAATCAAACATTAATCATTATTTTCGTTTACCCATTATATGCTTTGCAAAAAAATAATATAATTATATAGCTGTTAGAAAATGTACAGGACAATGTATAATTATTAATGGGTTAGTGCAGGGTCGGCAACCCGCGGCCCACGGGCCGCATGTGGCCCGTGAAACAATTTTTTATGGCCCGCATAAAGGTGGTTAATTTTTGTGTTTTATTTTTGTTTAGTAAATTTTTCATACAATTTTCAATACTATTCAATTTTTTTTTCTTTATAAATGAAATTGTTATTATTATCTAATCGGAGTCGAAGATAATGATGGCTGCACTACTCAGCCATAGGATAAATTAAATATAATAAATTAAAATTTTAAATATATTTAATCTATGTATTTAATACATATGTATCTCATATATTAATCTATGGTCATAGTTGCTTTGCGTTTGTAGCAATTAGTATTACACCGTGATTACGCCCGTACGTGTGACTGCGTTTGTAATAGTTTCATTTTACTAGTAAAACATTATGGTGACTAAAAAAAGAAAAATTTGTGATGAACATCGTTTTTTTAATAATTCTTGGGTTGATTTATACTTTTTCGTTGAAAACAAAGGTAAACCATTATGTTTAATTTGTTAAAAAATTAAATTTTTTCTTAAAAGCAATTTTTTCTAGTAATATTCGTATTTTTTACACTCATATTTCTATGTAAAATAATCAAATATAATAGCAATAAAATTATTAGTATATATCATATGTAAAAATCTTTTTTAATGTGGCCCTTGATAAATATTTGAAAAAAAAAATGGCCCGCGTGGTTCAAAAGGTTGCCGACCCCTGGGTTAGTGCATCATCAGATCTCGTTAGTGCCGCTTTTATTTTTACTCGATCAAAATAAAAACGCATTCTTTTTCGTAATGCGATCGAGTCAAATTAATTCGACGAAATCGAAAACCCCTACTTTCTGTATCAAAATATGTTGTATTTATGTTAAATCTTTTTTTTTTTTTTTATTTTGTTTCAATTTACCAACAGTAGAGTAACAATACGTGGGTTATAAATATTATCAATGGTATGATAATATCATGACGGTTTGTTTTCTGAAATTTCTATTTACGACCGTTGAAATATCTTTTCAACATTGTTTACATACCGTAATGTACTAGTGCATAGCTATATACGTAAACGATATTTTATTATAAGTGTTTGGTTTATGTGAAGTCAATATTGTTTGAGTTAGAAAAAAAGATGTGTGTAAATAATCATCGAAAATTGCTTTGAGTTTGTACGACTAACGTATACGTGTATGTGTGTATAAACTTGTTCGTGTGGTATATTGTCCGCGAGCACTCGTCGTACTGCTACCAGAAGCAGATCATATAACATGCCGTGCAGTATTGACCGTGTATACTCGAGACACGAGTGTGCTTTTCATGTACGAATCCTGAGGGAAATAGAAATTAACCGTAACACGACTGTTGAACGCACGTATCGTGTGCGGATGTCGTAATACATACGCGAAAGGACTAAATTGAGCAATGATTTCAATGTGAATTAGTGGCTTTTTTTTTCTTAATTTGGAAATTGTAAGGTGCGTAGTTCGCGGTCAATGTATGGATAACGCGCTGTGCTGGAAATTATAAAAGCAGATTCCTACCATCACTCTGGAGTTATAGGTGTTTTATATACATAAATATTTTTTTTACCGCGATCGCATAAATTAATATCGTGGTTTTTATTTTGAACCAATACACGTGCCGCGTAAATGGTACAGAAATGTAAAAACATTTTATGATTCTGTTTTCTATGGATCAAATGTATATGTATGAGGCTTTACCTAAACAATTAATGTCTGTAAAACATTCGATTTAAAACATTCCTTTAATTCGACTAATTAAAAACCTGTTGTTTATTTGTATTTTTTTTTTGCTTTTTGTTTTATGTTACACTTTTTTTTTGTTTACAATCGAATTTTAAAGGGTGGGGACTTAGACAAATTAAAAAACGAACCAATCTAGAAAATAAAGCATAGTTATAATAAACAAATATAATATAAACATTTAAGTTTAAAACGAAACCAAAATTGTAGACTTGCATTGAGTTGAATAATAACTTAAATGATAAAAATTATATACTTAATATGTTATCTACTTAAAATAATATAGTCGTATTACGAAATAAAAAGTGTTTTAGTTTGTCAACATTTTCTTTCTTTTAATAGTATACTCAAAACTATCAACAAGAATGTCATACGCATGTTGAATAATCGTATTTGTTATTTTTTCTGTTTCAAATTGTCTAAGGTCCAATAATTAAAATAATAATCATGAATTATTATTTAATGTCATGGAAATGAAATTGCTGATATTTTTTGAAAACCTCTAGTGGTTTTATACTGGGAAGTGATAAGATATTTCTATTTATATGTTGATTTTCGGTGATAGTTGACACGTTTCGTGTTGTTTTCGTTAGAAATTAAAATGCACTATTGATTTACCAAAGATATTGCGTTAAGTCAAGTAAAACGTAGCTAAATATTGTTGGAAAGCGTTGGCAATTAATCAGATTATCTAGTGCGATATTGTTTTTGGCTACTAAAATATTACTTTTATTATAACCTGACTAAGAAACGTCCATTACAAACATAAAGGTTACTACTGTCTCTGTGAACGTAAAAATTACTATTTTTAAACTCTACGTGTCGATATTTAACAAAAAAAAAAATTGGATTAATTTGGCGTGCACCCAGTGGTCTACTTTGGACTCTGAGATGTCTGTTAACACTTTACTTACGTATCGAAACTAATGGTTATATTATTTGTAGCATGATTTATGCATTTTGGACATTATCCAAATTAGATTTTAAAAATCAATTTCACTGATTTCTTTTAATTTTAAATAATGAATTTGACTAATAATTAATTTAAACATTATGTAGTTCATAACTATCATAATTCATCTAATATAAATTGTAAATACCATAAGCGTTGCTAAGAATTATTAGTTTTTAAGTATATCAATATACCATTGTATCATTTTCATAACTATAAAGTATGTTAGTAGGTATGTCTTATAATGTGTTAGAATTACAATTCAATTCGATTGATGAACTTTTAATAACGTGGGAACTATGTATATGAAAACTGTATTTAAAGGTTAATGACATAATTCATCTACCGTAATATTTTTTTTTGTGGTGAATTGGTTCCAAATCATAAAAACATAAAAAAAAATTATATATTATATTTTAAATTGTTCTTAGTAATCTATGGATTTCATAGTAAAAAACATCCTTCTGATATGATATTTATACGTTTCTACTTTAAGTTGTCTTCTAAAATAGCTTAAAATCGTGTGATTTCGGTTCGTTAATCGTATCGCCAGAAACGAGTTGAAAGAAGAAAGAAAACCGCGAGACAATTGAATGACTTTCTAAAGAGAGTTTCGAGAGAGATATGTGTCCAACATTCAACGACAGTACAACGGCCTTAACACAAGGATGCATTTAAAAAAAACCAGCTTGGTATCTATAAGTCCATTTTAGGGATTCAGAAGAAACGCGACGAGTACTGGACGAGTTCTTCCTTCTCTTCATCACTCGGTCGCTGTGCAACGGGACTCGACACGGCTACTGTTTTCCCATCAGTTTGCCATTACTACCGGGATCGCTAGTCGACCATTTGTTCGCGTCGCGGTCACTTGTTCGTAATTTTCGGTGTTTGAAAATATAAAAAAATAATTTTTTCAAGTTTAAAACTACCGAGTGTTTATTTGGTGATGTTCGATTGTGATGTTCGGTGCGGTCGCTTGTGTAGCTGTGAACAACCAAAGAAGTCCTTTGTTGAAAAGCAGAATAGATTCAATTCGGTATGATCGAATTTTATATTTATAATAACATCTGTAGAGTGGAATTCCAGTGAATGAGGTCCTTAGTTTGTATCCCATATTATCAACTATTAACGGATTTGTGTCTATAATGTTTTGAACGTCTTTGAGATATTAATACTAATATTAAATCGTAAACGATTTATTTTAGAATATAATTTAACTTAATCATCAATATTTAGTACAATAATTATTTTACCGTTTTGATTAGTAATTATTTAATTGTCAAGTTTTATATTTAAGGACATGTGACTAAATTCTGAATATCTTATTTTCGTCATTATAGATGACACTGTTAACCGAATGAATAAAAATAGAAAAACAATTTATGAGTTCTACTTAATTTAATTTTAAGTATGTTTATTAATAAAACTTTTTTTTTAAATTTATTATTATTTTATATTACAAAATCTTGTTAGTTAAATTCCAATATAATTGTTTTCAGAAAATGTTTATTAGTAATATAGATAGTTAATGATAAATTGTTATGAAAATGAAATTATACACGTAATACTTGTATATTTGTTAAGTTGTTATATTAATTTTTGAATGAAATTTCTCTTATTTCTGTTTCTGTACAATTGAAAATGTTTTAATTTTGTATAAGTTAAATTAAAATCAAATACAAAGATTCTTATGAGTATAAAGACATTCAAGGGATTATAACCATTATATTTTGACATATATTCAATAATAGTCAACTGGAACAATGGTTTTAAACTGTGGTAAACGACTATGTATAGTATAAACGTATATACATGCTAGGGCCGTACATAGGAATCGTTCAAGGGGGGGGGTTCAAGATTATACATGTTATGTTAGGTAAGAAGTCAGTAAAAATACACATTAGTATATCCATGATCAAAATTATCAGGATTGAAAATCAATAAATATCAACAAATGTTTGAACAGCTTGAATAGTTGACTTTTTAATAATATGTTCTATTTATGGCTGCATTTACAACGATAATCGACTGAAGATAGAAAATGAACAAAAATTCAATAGAAAAAAATCGTCAAATCGAAAAAATTGGCACTGTTAAAAAAAAAATAGACAACTATGTATGCATTTTCAAGTCAGTTTAATTCTCATAGAATGAGGACTAAACATATTCTTAGTAAAAATGCATATAAAAAGATCCTTTATTGGGGGGACCCCTATTAGAACTACATTAGAGCCCTCAAACCTCCTCCCTTACGCACGGGCTTGATACATGCGCATGCAAAGTATATCTGTCGGAGCTGTATTGATGATTATTGAAATTTCATAACTTATAGTGTTTGATTTACCTGGATAATCGCTTAAGAAGAAAATTAAACGCCTATTTCTTTTCATTATTTTTCATCTAATTTTGTAGACTTATTGATATTTTTTTTTATGTTTATCAACAGTTTTTATCACCAAAAATGCCGTTTTCTTTAGCTGATTATAAATTTTTATTTATTTTTTTTATGTTCTTTTCGAATCATTCGACCGGAGAGGCATGACGGCCCAGGGGGCAAATAAATAGTTACTTCTGTGTGCTATTGAAGCATCACGACGGGTCACGCACAATGATCGTTGTAGACAATACTTAAAAAAAAATAATTTCACGTACCGAAATAATACAAAACTATATTATCTGCGGAAAAAAAAAATAGTTGCGTTGATGATTTGTTGTTATACCACTGTTGAAATTTTGGGAGAAAAATTGTTTATTTTCGATGTATAACACTTGCCCAATGCCCTGTAGTGTAAATTATGTTAATTTATTGAACAGTATTATAGACGGGAAAATAATCACGGTCCATTTTGGTGCCACTATTATTGACAAAATACAATCGGATAAAATTATACTATGTACATGTATTATGTACGTTCACCAGTATTATTTATTTTTATTATTTATTTTTTTAAAATTAACAAAATAAAAAACATGTTGTCTGTAATATCATATAACCATGTATATGGTCAACATAAAGTAATAAATGCTTATAAAAATTATTGCACATAGTTTTTAACTATAAATTTCTACCAATCAGACAATAATAGTCAGCAATTTTATTTAGAAAAATAACGTGAATAATTTTCGGATGATATAAATATGTCATTTATTATAAATAATATAGTTGTTAATGTGCTATTATAATTAGTGTAGCCATTGATTTTTATGGTATACAATTATTAATTATACATACAATAATCAAGAAAATCAATAATACGAGTAAACAAAAAATAAAATTACAAATTCCATTATTTTGTTTTGTCATTGTAAGTTATAACTTAAAAAAGCAATTTTTGGGTTTTGAATTTTTAAAATAAAATAAATATTTAAATTGTAAGTAACTGTATGCGAATTAACATTAAATAATCAATATGGTTTCAAAAATAAAAAAATTAATGAAGTTTTTAATTGTTCAATGGTGGCAATTTTTAGCAAAACTTTTTAGGGTACCATTGACATATTTAATAATTTATAGAAAATTTTATTTTTAATTAGAAACTCAAGGGTCAATATTGTTATACACTATTTTAATATTTATGTAGATTTAATAGCATATAGACTTTAATATTGATAGTACTGCCGAAGTCAATTTTATCTTGTGTAATTTTCAAATACCTTCCATTGCGCTTTCTTTTTTGATTATTTACATTCAAACCGAATTTTATATAAACATATAACATAATATTTAAAATATTGTACGAACTAAAAAAAAAAAAAAAAAAATATAGCATTAATCGTGATTTTATTTTATAATAAGTTATATCTTGATGTTATAAAATATCAAAATAAATTAATTTAATTAATTTTATACAATTTACATAAACTCAAATCTATTAGTTTATCAACATTAAATTATGGTAATAGATATAATAATAATTTGATAATAAACTACAACAATAACAATGAAATGTTTAACATGATATATTATGCACAATAAACAGTGAATTCTAGTTTGCATGTAGATAAATTCATTGTAGTGGCCTTTTACGTGTGTGTAAATAACGCGTACACTGTATAATATAAGCTTTTCTTAATGATTTTTGTTACCTCTTCAATTTGTCATAAATATGCGCAATAAAACTAGACATACCTAGAAATTACCAACCGCATTTTTATGTACCTGTAAATATTCTGCATTTTCTTGCACTCCCCTGTGGTCAATAATCCCTGAAACAACGGCACCCAAAAATAGCATCCAAATTAGAACTTCTATCTTACAATTTTTTTTTTTAAGTTTTTTATTTTTAAACAAATACTCACTGCAGGGCATGGCGGTAGGAAGTTGTCTAAACATAGTGACAAACAACACGAATAAAAAACTATGTTTCTGTATAAATACGTGTATATGTGTTTTATGTGTGTGTATGTATGCAATACATATGTGTGAGTGTGTATATTACTAGTAGTTCCGGTCTGTTAGTATGTGTTGACGGTTGCATGCAGAAAATGAAAATTAATACTGTATAATAACCATCACATAAAATACAGGGACAGTAAAAGTAACATGACTTCGCATAAAAATATGTTTAAATAAGTTTTGTAGACCATAACGTTTTATCTCATAAAAATACGATGATTTGATTTGATGGTACTTCTTTCGATTATTTTTATGTTTTAGTCGAATTCGTTTTTTATAATGCATACAAAATTCAACAGTATAGAATTATATTTCACGCGTATATTCTCAACGAGATTTATTCTTGGTTTGGCACTAAAATCAAATGCAAAATTGTGTATACCTAGCATCGAGTTAAAAGTATTTATAATATTATTTCCAACTGCATTATATTTTTTGTATATATATAGCATTACTCTAAAAATTTTACTTGAATAATATTTATTTGTACAGTTTTTTACAAATATTTTTCGAATTTTTGTTCGTTTGTAATTGAAAATAAAACCGAAAATATGTACATTTTACTTTAAGGAAAAATAAGACTTAAGATATGATATTTGGTTTTCAATATTACAGTTATTTTCTTCAATAATAATTAATGACATATTAGGTACAGAAAAAAATAGTTACCGTGATGTACCAATTTACATTTTTTTCTTTTACATTTTTTAATTTACAGATGGCCTCATTTACATAAGAGTTCTAGATTTCGGACATGTTCTGTAACTAAACCATTTACCTATAACGTTTTAATCTTTATTACTCTTTATTATAATTATTTTATAATATATTATTCAATTACGACCCATTATTATTATTTATTATTATTATTATGACAAATGTACTTCTTATAGCTGACGTATTATATTTAAGGAGTATTGTTTTCGTTAATAATATTAATTCTAAATTAACTGAATTTTTTAGTTTTGTTAATATGCCACGAAGACATACTAAAATTATTTATTATTTACTTAAATTGTCGTTGTATATATTTTAAGTATAATGTACTCTCATTTTAAAATATTAACTGGTTAATAAGAAAATATGATTTTACGTTTTCATACAAAAAGATTTTTCAAAAATGTAAACAAAATTGTTTAATTAAATTAGGGTATTGGAAAATAGTTTATACTTAGTTGAGATTCATAAAATAATAATAAAATATTTATATTTTTTGTTTACGATTATATTCTTATTTCATTATATTTATTATGTACACAAAGTATACACTTACCTACTATGTTTTAAGTATTATAAGTTATAATAAATTACATATTAAAATATTATGCTTTATGTTTTATGTTTTCATATGATTACACTCTTTTCGTTAAGTATAACTTATCTTATTTTTTAATATAGGCGACTATGTATTTAATATACTTTTATGCTTTATGCAGGGCTTGAAATCGAAATAAAAAATTTTAATATTAATTAATTAATTTGATATTAGTTTTTTTTTAATTTCGATTTTGGTTTTAAATATTGATATTTTTTTTTTTTAGAACTTTCAGTATATCACTATTACCGTTCAACAATTACAATATACAATTTAAATATAATTTAATTGAGTATATTCGTATATAAACACAATATGGTTAATATAGATAATAGAATATAGATTATGATAAACACAATCCAATTAAAAATTAAAATAACAAATAATACCGAACAGATACAATATTAATAGGTTAGGTAAACATAGTGCCTACAATAATATATAATGGAACGAAAACAATTAGAATTAACAGTTATAGATTGCGTATACAACAATTAAAATTATTGTATTATTGTTAATGAAGTAATAGAGAACGGACTATGGAATAAGTTGTTTGTTTATAACAGCTGTAAGGAGCGTAATTAGAAGATTAATTAATGAAGAAAGTACAGAAATAAATTTAGCCAAAGATATATCGCTAATGTGGCTATTAGGTAATGGGATAGTATTGGAATCGAGAACGGAGGCGAAAGAATTTTTGAGAAGGTGAGGAGGGGGAGTTTTAAGTTGATGAGACGAGAGTACAGTATTTGGATTTTTCGGTTTTGAGAAGTGCTTTAAAAAATGGACAGCCTCTGTAGTTGGGGGTATGATCATCCATTCAGAGAACGCATTTGGCTGGACTATCTTTGTCCTTAGTGCAAGTGTCTGTGGAGTGATCGCCCCCACACTTAACGCAGCGTGGAGGATGATGGCAATAGTTTGCTGTGTGACCGTAGTTCTGGCAGCTTATACACTGGGGTGGACCATTGTTGGCCCTATAGGGTAATTGGACTTTGATTTTGGTATGCAAAATTGAGGACAAATTTAGAATATCTTTGTTGTTGGTGTTGGGTTTTAGTTCCACGAGAAACAGCGGTCACGGGTTGCCGTTTTTGATAACGTTTGTAATTCGTCTGATGGAGTGATCCAATTCTGAGAGTGCGTCAGAAATATTTGAGATGAGTGTTGTGTGGTGCAGATTTCTTATTATGACCTTATATGATCGATATATTGGGGGCATGATGGTGTGAAAACGAGAATCGGTTTTTATTTGATGATTTACTATTACATTAAACATAAGACGACCATGAAGGCGAATGATTACAAATGAAGATGTAGACTTACAGGTAAACCCGTCTGGGTCGGTGATTTGTACTAACGTATTTTTGAAAGCGGAGTAGTTGATAATGTTTTTAGCATATATTGGCGGAGCCCTGGGGTTGTCCTGTTGAATATTAGTAGTGATAGAATCGTCGATTATGTTTGAAGTAACACAAGAGGGATCGAAATTGATTTCGTTATCCTCTTCTTTTGCCAGGGCAGCGAATTTATTTGGCGAGACGAACGATCTAAATTTTTTATGTTCAGTTTGGATTGGTGAATTTGAAGATGATGGCAGCAATCGTTTGGGTTTAGAAATTTTCGGAGAGGTGTTTACCATAAAAATAATGAAAGATCGGACAACGAAGAGGAGACTGTAATAGATTACATATTAATTAAATTATAACACGATAACGGAGCGAAAAATCGCATAACATGCGACCGCGTTGCATGTCAACATCGAACTGAAATATTGATAATTATGTTTTGCAATTTCGTTTTTGATTTCGAATATCGATATTCATTTTTTTCATTTTCGGTTTCACAAATCGGTATTTATTTTTTTTTGATTTCGGGTCCATAACAGAATGTTATCTATGACTTATAATAATTTCTCAAATTTTAGTACATCATTAGCATAATAGTGTTGTAGGCTGTAACGACAAGCTACTGATGTAGGTAGCATATAGGTACTCATGTAACATGTATTTAAATCTAATTTTTTATTACCTATGTTATAAAACATTTCATATAAACTACAATTATTATTAAAGTGTCACAAAAATGAAAAAACATAATATGAAAGTGAAGCTAAAATGAAGCTATAATGAATTCCTACATACGTTATAACCAGGGACCGGATGTTTATGCATTTATCATATTTTTAATAACATTTAAATCAATGCGAAGTAAGATATAAATTTGCTTTATCACCTTAAGTATTTAAATTTACCAATTTGATTTTGCATATTTTTGCATATTTGTTCGATTTTTGTTTAATTGATCATGTTTTTAGTACATATTTGAGGTTTTTCGTGATATAATAATATAGTAATATATTAACGAACTCGACACGCGTAATTTTTAGTTCAAAATGTCCCAACGGCGGTTACGGGAATATCGATAATTTCGATTTCTGAGCCTTATCGCCTTATCCACAATATCCCGCGACAAAAATAAATATAAAACACCATTATCGCCGGAGTTGATATCGAACAATTTCGTTAATTGAAGTTGTGTTCTACCTTTCGTTGTGTTGTGTTCTAGTTTCGTTTTCGTCCAATGTGTTTCTATATTGTATAAAGTTTTATACCTATTTACGTATTTACGTACCAACAGTTCTTTTTAAAGTTTTAATTTTAAGAATAATTATTTTATATCTATATATTTTAAATTTTTAATAAACAAAATAAGTTGTAAATAAAAATTTTTTTGATGTATATTTTTAATAAATTCTAAGCATATTTTTATACTTTTTAGAGCATAATTGCATGCATATTTTTAAATTTTTTGAAGCATAAACATCCGCTCCTTAGTTATAAATTACGGTTTCGAAAAAAAGTATAGACGCGTTTATTATTATTATTATTTTTTTTTTATGATGAAATGCAAAACCCTTAATTCATGGATTTAGCACTTGGAACTTGGTAACTTTGAGAGTACCGAAACCTATGAATATGCTACACGTATCAACGCCATAAATACCTCACAACATGTTTTTGTGCATGTTAATGTTCTTAAATTTTTAATGCTTCGGTTTAACTGTCGCTGATACGATAACGCGTACCTACTCATATAATACGTTTAATGATTGAAAACGTATTTTAATAAATATAATAATTGAAGTTCATGTGCTACGGACACGTGGAACACACGGCAATTAAACGTTTTCAAATGGGAGTTATTATTTTTCGTGCGTAGTCAAGTTCACATTACAATGTCGTGACACGTCATGTGCGGAGAAGTCACACGACAGTATTCTTCGCAGCTAGTACCTTGGTGCCAACGTGGTTTCATTTAAACCATTTGCAAAGGTTTCGATGACGCACACCGGCAAGGGAGAAAACTGCATCGCGGACGTGTCGGCCGCGAACACGTGCCTTATCGGTCGAATCGGAAAATAAGAAACGAATTTCTTATTATTGTTATCGGTGAATTAGCGAAAGAATTTGGACCGAATCGGAACGAAGAAGAGCAGAAAACAGGCGAGCGCGTCGACAGCAGAGAAGCGCGCAAATGGTCTGGGCCTAGAACGGAAAACGGGAGGTTACAACGTTTTTTCGAGATGTAATAAATCGTGACGGGAAGAAAACCGTCGATGAAAACAAAAAATCAAAATAAGCAGACTACGAAAGGAAATACAAGAGAGGCATTTCCTTTGAATTGGCCGCGACACGCACGTTTTTTCGCTTTGTGCGGAGGCCGCGATTGCAATGCTGCCCGTCGGCCGGTCGTCGGCATGGTAACGTGCGTTACGCGCAGCGCTGTCGATCATTCGCCGCTATCGTCCTTGAGCTTGTTTTATTTCGTGCACCGATCGGCTCGGCGAGTTCGCCTGCCGCGTTCCGTTAAGAAAACGGTGATTTTGCAGTCGACACGCGTAACGCAATACCTCGAATTCACCGGCTTCCACAGACGTAACTCCGGAAACGCATGCATTTCTCTGCGCTCGACCGTTTAACATCGACGAGAATCAACGTAATACATTTTTCATTTTTTTAAAGAACGTTTTGCAAACGTGAAAATAGACGAATTAGAAAAAAAAACCCCTATTGAGTACTATGATACTTTGAATTTCAACTTGTCACATCCTATCGTCGTGATTTAGATACGATCGTGTTCCGTATCGTGCAATAGGGAGATCATTGTAAATTATTTGTTTATAAACGAAAGCGAATTTAACATAAATCGGTGTATCGAAAATAAATATTGGCAGTTAAAACTTTAAAGCGGTTACATTGTAAAATTGGTTTAATATTATGCAATAATTTTTAATGGTTTGATTTTACAAAGGAAATTGAATACGAAAAAAAAGAAAAAGATTCTATCTAAGTTCTTGTTCTTGGAATCTTTCACGGTCGTTTTAATGAACTGTAATTTTTACAGACTGTAGTTTCTACACGGCTAAAAGAAGACATAACATTATTAACTTGAATATTTTGTTATGTTTTAACTAATCGGTATTTCAGTTATTATTAGTAAGGAAATGTACATATTTTGTAACACTAGTTTATTTTAAATTTGAATTAGTTTTACTCGAATACTTAATAGTAGTTTCTAATTTACTTGTTTTTCGTTTAAATCTTAACTAATTGTCTTGAACAAATAATTTTATACAAAATAATTACTTTTATTTGCATTGATATTTAAGTATATTAACATTGTAAATGAGGAGCAATAGAAAAACTTATTACGTTTGACTAAACGGTTTAATCACATTTGTTTTAGTGGACACATAATATCGATATTAATAAAAATGGTTATTATTTTAATTAAATATTTTGAATTTGAACTAAAACACAAAATCTGAATGCAATTTCAAACCATGCAAACAGATTAACCAACTCAAAGATAAATCGAAATAAAGTCATATTCATATTTCAACTGTTGTCTTAAAACAAACTCATTGAGCATCCATTACTATTAATTTAATTACATCGATCTAATTTCTGTAAAATGAGATCGTACTAAAATTATTCAAAACTTTCTTATTCGATTTCTCGTCACGAAATGCAATCGTTTTTAGATTAAAAGAAAATGTAATTTACATAACTGCTAAAATAACGAACCCTTTCTTATTCTCCGAAAACCACATTTCGTAGCATAGAATGAAACGTCGTTTTAGGATGGAAGCCATATTTTTCACGAAATTAAAAATGCTGTGATGTTGTATTCCGAACGAAAAATCGTATAATAATACAATACAAGATCGCGTACATTCGTAACGCAACGGTACATTTTACACATGTACGCGTTTCGTTGCAGGTATACATACGTACGTATATTATATACGCGTTGCAAAAAAAATTTATATCGAGCAGTTTGTCACATAATCACATTTTACGTCGGGTACCACATATCAATAATTTCGTATGCATTAAAATTTTCTCTCGCTCTCTGCAACGACTCGATCTCGTACCATCATCCGTCGCCGGTAAAGTATTTTTCTCCTTTCGCGCTTTACGTGTGTAATGTGTGATATACTTGTGCGTGTCTTTGAAAGTATATATTTTTTTACAGTAACACAACGGATGTCGAGTCGATATCCGCACAAATAACTACTACACTCCTACAAGTATCTATATAGCAAAGAAGAAGAAATAAAAAACTTTATTACATTTGTATTCGATCGCGTTTCGACGGAGCCAAATCTAACGTTTTCTCTTTGTATATATATACGAGTATATTTTTATGAAACGTCACTCTGATTTTGACAGTATAATAAGTACATCGCATATAGGTATCCTTCGTAATATCGTCGTACGTAATGCGGCGACTTGTGTGACGTAGTTACACGTTCGGTCCTATGCAACGGCGGCGACGGTAGTTTACTCGTAAATAAAATTTGCGATTCTCCGACGAAGCTGCTGCTGCTGCCGCTGCTGCCAGCACTGTTTTTTTTCTTCCTTCGCGTTTTCCTCGACGTATATCGCTGTGCCAAGCGTATGACACGCACGTTTTCCCTACACGTCATTCGACTGCGGTCACCATGACGACGGGATGAGCCACCCCCCGTGTGCTACGACTGCCGCCACCGTCATGCCGTATCGTATCTGAGCGTGAATCGCAATGAAAACGTAATTTGCACCCCTAATTGGTCGTGATGCGATGAAGTTTGAGGAACGGTCGACGAGGTGGTGAACGGAAGTGGATATCGAACGACGCATACATCGCGTACAATTTAATAATAATAATAAAAATAATAATAATGACGATGAATAAATATACGCATATAAATAATTTTTATTGCGTTTGCACGTTAAATGGGTGCGATGATCGTACACAAAGATTTTGCTGTTGCTGGATTTTTTATTCGCCTGTCGAAACGATTACGGGCGGCTAGAATATATATGTATATTTGTATATTTTAATTTTATACGACTTCGTCGGTGGAATGCCTTTCGATTGTTGTAAGTCTTCGGTTGCCAGAGGTAACCGCACGTGTGCGTCGAAACCGCATTCGGTCCAAAAATTTCATTGAATTAAAATACCATAATATGATATACCTACGAAATATATTACAGTGTTGTTTGTATAGTAATCTAATATTAGTACTTGTGATGTGTGCCGTACGGAATCGAATAACGTTTTCGCGCCGAGAGGAAAGGATTGAAATACAAGGTTCGCCACGGATTTATTTATGTCGGTTTTCACCGTAGAATTGCTCTACGCAAATGTTTCTGATTCAAGCTTTGGACGTGGGCGGATCCCTGTTCCGGCTATTTGAATACCTCTCTGCGGTTTTAATTACGAGTATTTTATTAATAATTGGCGCTGCGAGACGATTATTATCAAACATGTATACATACTGTTTTACACTATTTAAACAATGTCAACAGTAAATGTTTTAAAATTTATTCGGAAGTACCAACGGTGCGAATATATTCCTATAACACAAAATTATTTATTGTACATCTATAGTTCTTTTTTTGGGTTTATTGTTTAAGGGAATTATTTAAATTCCATGAATCAATGTGGATGAAAATCACTGAAGTGATTTAATTGGTTTTTCCTGATTGTTTCGCAATAATTAAGCAAAACATGTTTAAAAACCATCGATATCCACATTACGGATTCGATAAATATCATTAATCACCGATTACTATGATAGCATATACTTGAGACGGGTCCAACTACTGTCAAAATATTTTTCTTTTTACAATAATTACCATAACGAATGAGTACCGACCGTTTCCAATAGTTTTTTGCTATTTTTATCGGTGCCAATTTTTTGGTATACTCCTCCACACCACTATCGTACTCCGTCGTTACGTTCTCATTATACCGGTAACTATACACATTAGTTAATAAAACGAAATATTTAGATCATCTGGAAATGGACCAATTTTTTGTTCAACCACCGGAGAAAGAAATCGAGAATAATATCAACTAGTGGTAATAAATTATTATTAAGCAGTAGACGAATAAACTGACCGTAAAAAAGGCCTGTGTAGAAATTGGCGCCTTGTCTGAAAAAATTAAAAAACAAACAGGAAAAATAACGATAGGTCTATCTGGCAAAGGTCCATTGAGCTTCCAGACCGGAATATATTTTCGTTTTAAACGTGACGGAGTTTTAATTACCCTATTAAAAAAGAAAAAAAGAAAAAAAGAAAATTTTTTTATTAAAACTACTAAATGTGTGACATTTTCATCTGTTTAAATAAGAATTAAACAATAATAATTAAGACCATTTCTTGGTCAGTTGATTCGATGTTGAGATGAAATTTATCTTTATATTGTTATAAATTTAGTTCAGCAAGGAAGATGTTTCTACTTAATTTATAATACAAATAAGAGACTACCATAATATTTTAACTGTAATGTCAACTATATAAAAAAATTGTTTGTTTTTGAAAATACATTGTAATAATTGTTTGAAATTAATAATGTGACACCATATTAATACCTTGAACATACTTAACTGAATTAATAAATTATTCATCGATAATTCCTAAAATAATTCACTGTACATGTTCTACATTAATTGGAAAAACATTTAATGTTTTCACAAATTTTGTTGATGTTCCTTTTACTAGATTTTTAGAATAAATTAAGTAGAAGTTCAATTAAACTTAAATACTATACAACATATTTTTTCATTCTTATAGATAAACGTAAGTACAGTGACTCGTTACTGAGTATATATAGTTTTTTTTTCATATTTTATCATATTTAAGTAAAATTAAATTAATTATTTTCTGTAATCGTATCATATTTTGTTCCATTTTATCCATTTTAATATTTTGAAAATGTATTATTGGTAATACTTATGTTGGTGATTATAAATAATATTCAAATCGATTTCTTTGTACACACACACAAATACGTAGGTACAGTATATATTGTAATAGTACATGAGGTTAGCATGGAAATTCGAAATACATTACGGATTGGTGATTTCCGTGAGAGAATTTTAGTGTTTATTAAACTCTTAGACGATTAATTACTGTATTCTATAAACAAATCTATTTGGAACGCTGAAATATACGCATTATGCATTTTATATTGTACTTTTTTTTTTTTTTTTGTATGTACTCTTAGAATCTTTCTTTTCTGGAGAAGTAATGGGAATTTTTCAATGTTGACACATCAATGGAGATCTTACGAAGTACGCCGTTTAAGATAATGTGACACGTCGCCCAACTTCATGTACAATATAACAATCATCAGTTCCTACGTGAGCAATATACACACTCGTATATTAATATACGATTGCAATTTATTCTGTACATTGATATTATTCTACAGAAATCCAATACAATAATAATATCTTGGTTCTTTACAATTATTTAGAAAGTTAAACTATGATTGTTTATTTAATTGGATATGGCAAACAGTGCTCTATTGAATCCGGGTAAAACGTATAACGTGCGAATCATAATTATTATCCAGGTAAGAAGTAGCATATAGAGTAAACGATAGACAAAGTGTACAGAAGCTATAATATCCTTATAAAATAATTTTAACCGCGGAAAAAAAATATACTGATTGGCAAACAGGCTTTTTTTCACTTCAGTTGTGTATATGTTAAAACCCACGATGGGTTGAAAATAAAACTTCAAGCGTTTTAATGCGATAAAAATATATTTCTGATAATATTTTTATTAATCATATTTTATGCAAAGTTTTGAATATTGTTTAAAAATTGAACGTAATGAGATAGTATTTTTAAATTAAATATTATGCAGTTTACAAATGTTTTGATTAGAACTTTGGAGGTTAAATGCATGAAACTATCTTAGTAATTTTATAAAAGCTTAATTAATACGATACAAATAACACTCATTTGACTACCTGCATCTTACCAGAATAGTAAAAGTGTGTATTGTCTATACTCCAGAGAACGCAATAAGTGTCAAATATTACAGATAAAAGACCTAGTTTTCGTTAAATTAATAAAATATGCTGCAAATATGTACGTATATTTACTTTAACAGACATAAATTTGTTCAAAAATGTTTCGTGTTAGTCGTCGTATCTTTTGGAAGATGTGCTAAGTGCTTATTTGAAATCTTTTTTCTTATATGAGAAATAAATAAGTGCACTCGCATACA
Source organism: Sipha flava (assembly GCF_003268045.1). Taxonomy (NCBI): domain Eukaryota; kingdom Metazoa; phylum Arthropoda; class Insecta; order Hemiptera; family Aphididae; genus Sipha; species Sipha flava. The sequence goes on from NW_020272868.1 coordinate 621,805, forward strand.
TTACATACGGAATATGTCATTCGCGTTGTTTTTACTTGTAATGGCATTTTAATAATCATTTTCAAAGGAGAATTACTTTCGAAATTTGCATAATACCGTCACCACTATACGCATGTATATTATTCTCTTATGCGCGATCAATAACTATGGTATATTCACTTTAGTTTTCAACCATACAAAATGATTGCGTGGATTCGTCGAATGTAAAAAAAACGTATTTCTAATGTCAACTATAATAATTATAGTAAAAAAAATAATTATTTATTATTATTTATTTAATTTCAATTATTGTGATTACCGATAGAAGATTCAGTGTTATGCCTCAGGATTAGTGATTTGAAAAGGTCTTATATTGGTTTTAGTGCAGTTTAAGAGTTTTACAAATAATTATACCTGCAAGGTTTATCTTTACCATAACCTACATTATAGATAATGGGTTTATTAAACTATAATGTAGAATATGAATGGTTTTTTTTTTTAATACCGTTCACTAATATTTTATTTTACTACTTTATTATAAATTGTTAATATAGTCAATTTTATTTATGTGTTCACGAATTATAAGACAACCAAAAAGGTATTCTTCAATTAAATAATATATTTATATTAGAAAAAAATTTCGTTTTTATTTAACATACAATAGAAGATGTTACTCATTTGGCAGAGTAGTCAAAAACACCAAATGAAAATGTTTTTCAACGAACATATATTTAAAATGTACGTGCTTAGGATGTAATATTTTAAAGGATTATCTTGTCAACACATTTGATGTTAAATATTTAATTAAAATTTTGTCGGCGTGTCGTTACGATGTTTCATTTTAACGTTTCTAATTACGCATTTAAAATTCTTGGTAGTATTGTAATTCAATTGAATATATTTTTAAAGCAAGGAAGATCACAGTATAAATACTATAGGTACCTATAGTAAGAAAATATCGTAAGTTTTTGATTGTGCTATGCATATAGAACATCTTGAATCAGATATAGTCTTTATTTGTGTACCTAAAATATTACTTAAAAACTTACAATCTAGTATAACTAATGCGACAATGTAATATACGTGTTCGAGTTACGAAAGAATATACTGATAAGCTAATTTAAATTTTGGTATTTTGATTGAGGGACATTATACCATATAGTTATGCGATGAAAGAATAAAGTACGATTACTTATAAATTATTTTATAAATAATACATTTTATTTAAGATTTAATTTTTTTCAGAAACACATTGTTTACGATTTTCTAGTTTTTACATGAAATACAATATATTTATTTAAATTTGGATTACAAATATGTTAATTTTCTGTGCCATTAGATACTTAAATTAATAATTTATTATTTTATGTAAACAATGACTCAGTAACCGAAATAAAATTACAATTCCGAAAAGTTTTAAAACTGTGATAATTTGCAGTTTATTGTGAGTATGTAATAAATATTATTAGAAGTTCGTAATCACGCATCCTATGTATGTTTTATATAAGTTTTGTTTTTGTTATTGTTTGATTATAACATTCAGAAAAAATATATATTTTTTAAGCAAATATAAAAATAATATTGGAGCATGTATGGTATGATTAAAGGCCATTATTATTTGAAACTATCCAAACGGATGGATGAATTCGTTAACTTAATTAATAAACTTTTAGTAAATATTAATACTGAACTTTTGGTGCAATCACGCAGATGCATGTATAGAAGTTTAAGTATTTCGCTGAAATTGAATAATAACGATTAATATGGTAATTATTCATACAATGAAGCTGAGTCTTTGATTAAAGAAAAATTATCATATGTGTATAATTATTATAATGCTCATAAAAAAAAAAAAAAAAAACATTTTCTCTTTGATTTACATAATTTTTATAACTTTTTTACTACAATACATGATCCGTATATATGTATAACATTAAGTCTACTTAAACAACCGTCACAAGCAATGTGTTATGATCCATTTATGTACTATATTTATACAAAAATAAAATCGCAAATATTTTTTATTAAAAATCGATTTTTTATACTATGTAAAGATTCGAGTTAAAAGGATACTACCTTGTATAAACTCGATAAGTGTATCGCATGTCTTGTTTTGTAATTATTAAATTTTCAAGACACACAAGAGAACATGGTTATACGATGTTTGCATGCGTGTAAAATCGTGTGAAATATAGGTCCTACGATTTCTAATGCTTTTAATAATATCTCGACCGCATTAAGCTGTACGAGCAATAATGATGATTATTAGTTTCATTATTTCTACACCAGCTCACAAAAATACAGTTTCGATACTAATACCAAAATATATTACATTTTATTATTAAATTACAAATAAATTATTTTTTCACGACATCAATAATAACATATTTTTAAAATTAATTTACTAACGGGTTTGCAATACTCGCACGTTAATGGGAATATACGGGCGTTGTAAACCTCTCTCTTTTCTGTCCCTCATTCTCTCTCTCCCACTGTATATTCGACCCGGGCAATGTACGGTTTCGCCTAGCTACTACATTGACCGTCAAAATCGGACAATACCGCGATGCTCGGACAACATACATATTATTCCGAGTGCTGGTCGTAACATAATATTTAACATGACATTGTAATATTATATAGTGGCGCATCAATAGTATGTTTCGTGATGCAGCTTCAATAAAACATTTATCTATACATTATACGTAGACGTACGTACGATATAATATATGTATTGTCACCACGGTTACACAACACAATATATGCAATAATTATCACTTATATTATATATATATATATATATATATACTCGTACTGCAGTCGAATCTCTATTTGACAAGACTCTACATAACGAATATTTTTGTGGAACTGTATTATACTCGTTAAAATTGTTACCTATTGTACGAATGAATCCGATATTATTGTTTTACCATTTGTTTTAAAAATGTTTGTCATTCATTGAGTAAACTGCACTCATAATAATCTTAGGTAAAATAATTTAACAGAATATTGTGATTCAGACACACATCATAATGTTCCTATGTACAATTACGTTGTACTATATCATTTATTTCATTTAATTATTGAAAAAAAATATTATAATTTTTTAAATATTACGTGTTGTTAATTGTATAGATTTCGTTCAGTAATAAAAACGAGGTTTATGTGAAAAAAATTGTGTTTATTCTAAACGATTTTTTATTCTTCAAATAACCATCGAGTTCATTAAATAGAAGTTCGACTGTATGTGCATGTATACGTGAACTTTTCGCAACACTGAGATTGAAATAATTTCCTGTCAAAACTTTCGAGTAATCTAATTTATTTTGATTTTTTCCCTCTTTGTTTTTTTTTGTTTCAGTCACGTCACTCAAACGGCGTCTTGGCTGCCGCCCGTAGAAGCGTGGCCCAAGGACCCCGGTGCCAAATCTTTGCCGTACGGATGGGAAGAAGCGCTAGACGGTGATGGAAGATCTTATTTTATCAAGTGAGCACGCATTAAAATAACACTATAAACAGTCATCTGATTAATATTCATGAGTTCTCGAACCGACCGCAATGTATATTATTCGGTCGCGTATACTCGTATGTGGACGACACGCGAACTGCAATAACGCGCACGCGATGCAGTCGCACACCATTCGATATTATGCTACTATCAAGTGCCCGCGTCCAAGTCTGTTACACGAGGTCATTCATGATGGTGGGGAAATGTTTCTAATTCTCGCAGAAATATTTTAACTATGTAATCATGTTTTAATTTCTCTAAAAAATTTCTTTCAAATTACATGTTTACATAATTTTATCATAAAAAATAGAATCCACGTTACGCGATGTTGCGAATACAAAGGAAAAAAAAATGTAATTTCTTAAAAATAATGCCACCATAAGATGTTGTCCATTTGTACGTACTTGGTCCTGAAATCAAACGCTGATATTGTGCACAAAAAAAACCGTTCCAAAATCTAAACTGTGCGTTAACTGAAGCTATAGGTTGTCACCAATTACGGCTACATTTCAAGAAAAAATAATGGAAATATTGGAAATAATAGAAAAGATAACAGCATACGGTTCCGGCTAGTTTTGTCGACAAGTTATTTATGTCGAATCATGAATATTGCCATTTTAGGAATTTATCCGTTTAATTTTATCCGACACTGACTTACGGACATTAATATTGAGAAGTTATATTTTTAAATCTTTAGAAATTTAACGGTAAATCATTTACAATACGTTTTCAATAAATAAACTATGCAAATACATTTTTTTTTTACTTCTGCGAGAGAATCATTGTAAATTGTCCTACTTTTTTGGAACGCCCCGTACAATATAATATACATCCGAACTATAGACCCAAATCTCCATTTGCCGTCGTTACCGACGACCACCACCTCTACTCTGTCAATTGGCCGGCCGTCTATCCCTCTCATAACCCTCCCTACTCACGTTTTCTTCTGCTCTCCTCGCCCACTCACACACACAAACGTTCGTTAACCTTCCCCCCCCCCATCCGGACGTTTATACGTAAATTAATTTACTATAAGCAATGGCTCATCAATAATTCTCATAAATCTGCAACCAGCAGCACAGAAAAGCCCTCCCTTGACCCTATTACTCGGTTGTTTAAACGGTTTAATGTTTGGGAATTAAACTTAAAAGTCAATAAAGTAACTTAAGTATCAATCGTCTCGGAATTATTGTTGCCTGCGCGCGCGAACAAAGCGTTACAATTTTTTATTCATTTATATAGAATACTATATGCTGTATATAGCAGCGACAACGGTATTGAAACTGGCATCTTGATTACTACTATGCACGTGAATCATTTCGCTATTCTAAATTATTACGAGGTCATATGTTGAAAAATCAATAAAAAATACATGTATCATAAAAAAAAATTAATATTTACCGAACATAATATAGACTGACAATTGTACATTATTTTTCTTGTTGATCGCATCTTATCAAGTAATTTTCCAACTCAAATAGTGTTTTCAAATTTTCACCAGGAGAACGCATCCTAAGTATCATTAAAAAAAAAATCCTTAATTCTAATGAAATAAGTTTAATTGGCTAATCCTAAAGTAAGTCAAATAAATTATTATTAATTATGTTTTCTCTTAATATATGATATTAATTTAAATTTAATTTTTATTTGTTAAGAACAACAACAAAAATTAAAAATAAATATTGCATTGTAATTTATAGTACCCTAAATCTAGAAAGAAACAATACGGGAAACCAACGCACAGATTAAACTTCGCTCTAGGACATAAAAGTTTAAAAAAATGCTGTTGAATCAACCCAATGACTGATATAAAACTAAAATAAAAATGAAAACTTTGAATATACTATTATTTTTAACATATATTTATCTGCTGGATAAAATATAGTAATTTACTGGTATGCTTAACAATATATATATATATATATAAGTATCTGAAATAATATTATCGCTAAATATTGGCTAACCTAATCTTTCTTCTTATTGTCTCATTTTTTTTTTTATAAACATTTATTCGTTATGAAATCGATTAATTTCTGTTTATTAAAAACAAATTATATATATATATTGTAACTACAAATATTAAATAAGTAAGTATGCAATACATTTTATTGTATTTTCAATCGCATTATTTGAGTTTTCTATAATACATTTTACTGTAAATTGTTCGTACGTTTAGTGTAAAATTATTGTGAACTATTATTTAACATTTAAGTATTATCAATATATTCGAAACCTGTTTTACCGTTAAAATTACATAAATCCTGGAGTGACACTATACAAAATATTTTGTCAGGTTAACGTTATATTATCGTTATTCATTATTAATATTTACTTCTTCAAGGAACGTTGTATTTGCCGAAGGAGAAATATCTGATTATGAATACTACTAATAAACAATTGTAAAACTGTACATGTATTCACTGTCACATGGTTTAGGTGGTACGTATTTATATTTAAATTGTTATACATAGGTACATTCTATAGCCTAGTCCAGAGGTGGGCAACTGGCGGCCCGCGAACTTTTTTTATCTGGCCCGTACTATATTTTAAAATTACATCATACAATTTTAAAGTTTATCGTCTATACTCTGAATTATCGAAATAATAATTATTATTTAGTATTAAACATCGTTAAATGTCTAAATATCATATGTATGTATAAGTATAGCTTTCAACCATAGCTGTTCGTACGGAACTATTTAACTATATCAGTTTCTTTGTATCACTCATATCGTGCTGTCGTTTGTGTTGAATTTATTATTTCCGTGTATATAAATGCATATTAAAATTCATATTTTGAATGACCTTTTTTTTTCTATGCTCTGGCCCATTAGATTTTAACTATCTAAAAATTGGCCCTCTAGTAACTTTGAGTTGCCCATCCCTGGCCTAATCGATAAATTCACTCTAAATTCATATCCCAAAACATTTCCCAACAGTATAATTGATATAAATCTTTGTAGACGTTTATGAATTTAGTCGCTGCGGTTATAAATCTAATTTTATGAAGAATAAATAACCACCTACTGGATATGTGTCTTCCGTATATTTTAGGCTTTAGGAACGCGTGTATACCGAACAATATTAATTATATAAATTCGATATTATAACACACGTTCTGTAATCATTGTTTTTCGAAACGTAAACCAGAATTGCGCGCATCATCAACGCGCCAACGATCGGATAGCATCGCGTGTGATTTAACTCGCTAAGAACTCAAAGTTGTAGTTCGCTCTCCGGGGAAACCGGTGTAACCGAAAACAGTGTATGCGTAATTCACGGGTGCGTACGCATAGTATCCATTTATTATCATTATTATTATTATCGTTACTCTATGTATTATATAATTCATACAGACTTGTGATCGTTTTCCAGATATCTTGTGTAATCCGTTTAAAAATCAATCCAGCCGAAGGTACGAAACTGTTATTTTACGTAATCGTCCAACGAGTGACGGACTAATATTAGCAATAACAATAAAATAACATTGATAATAATAGTAAATTTATAGCCGTTCCCTTTCGACCATTGTGTGTGGTGTTCCCAATACCGTGATGTTGTTGTATTGCCTAACCAAAGTGCCTTCTTTACGTGTCGTTTTGTGTTCTTTTTGGCCAGTGCCCATAATGATGTACTAACATAACGCGTATTTATAGTATATACATACATAAACATGTATTTTACATGTTTTAATTCAGAACGTATAAATACATTTATTTATAAATCTATAAAAATTTAAAATCAACATACACTCTGTGTGTGTGTGTGAGTATGTACAGCTTGTATAGGTTAATGTGCAAAATTAATTATATCAAATGCGTTGTGTTTACCTGTTTTATGTCTAATAAATTATTTAGAGCTGATAAATTTTTCTATGAACATCTCTTTTTCGATCGATGTGCTTTGACGTATATCAGAAAAGTAAAGTGAACACAATCTTAATTAAATAGAATTCTCGTGAAACGAGTTTCATATTTTTATTATACGTACTTTAAACTTTTACTATCAGTATACATGTATATAAAGTACAACGAACAAAGAAATTAAACAAATCCAATATCGCATTGTATTCGTTATGTTTATCGCCAATGTTTTTAGTGTCATTTTATTGATGTCTTACTCGCAGTTGAGTGTGTTCCCGGAAACAACTTATGAATGTAAACGCAATTAAAAACTGCATATTTCATAGATAACAATGTATTATTAATTATAATAATTATGAGTAAGGCCCGGAGTTATATGCACTAAAAACATACGAAACATGCATTTATGCGATTATTATCATTCAAATATGCACTCAAAATATGCAAAAATATGCGAAAATATGGAAACAAAAATGCATGTTTATTATTTATTAAATTTATTTAATTTTAAAATTTATACAATTCATTAAATAATTAATATTCAACAAAAAAAATATATATCAACTGTATTTTTTATATTTTATTGAACTGTATGGAACTGTATTGAAATTAAATTGTATTTTGAACACTCGCTCATCGAAACAAATAGTCATAAACGAAAATAAATTTAAAAAAATCAAGCGGATTTTTATAATATTTTTAATTACTTGGAGAGTTACTATCCTATTGATAATTTTAAAAAACTTTATCTTATCTTATTATAACACAAAAAATCAAATTATATAACTGCACGATTCATAGAATTTACGATGGACATGCGCTAAGTAATAAATTATAGTATTAATAAATTCTTAATATTTTTTTTCTATATATGCATTATATTTCAGAAAAATGCTAAAACATGCATAATAATTTGAAATGTACTAAATATGCAAAAATATGCCAAATTTAATTTCGCATACCAAAACATTAGATTAAGATTCAAATTTCTGTCTTACCTAGCTACTTTTTAGTTTAATATATAAAAATATGCAAATGCATACAATTCCGGGCCCTAATTATGAGCAATAGTATTTTACTTATATTTTTTAAGATACTTTACTGCTATTCGTTCGTCAAAATCAAGGCAAATACATAAAGGTATTACGACACGATGAAAATTATTATTATTATTATTATTATCAATTCATATTCATATAAATCCATGTTTAATAGATTACAGAATTTATATTTCACAAAAATACAATTTTTTATATTTTAAGTATATTTAGTAGTCTCCTTTATTAGTAAATATAACACTGTTATGGTACAAGTTATTTGTATTACAAGTATTTCAAGTTATTTTCAAAGTAAGTCTACCAAATCAAAAATCTAAAACGGGAGATGAGATACAGTTTAAATATAATAAAACATCAATTTTACTAAAATAATTAGTAAATAATTAATATGCTAAAACTGGCTTTACATAATATAACAATATATTTATCACGTTACTCGTATGACGATTTGCATGTATATTAATATTAATAAATCAAGAGAACACAGTATCTATCTTTTTTATCGATCAAAATATAGAATTACAAACATATTTGCAGAATAACACAACGTTATATTAATTATTTTTTAAAAACAAATTTATATTATAATAATGTACCATTTATATTAAAGTTATGTTAGAAAGAGCAATCATTGTGGTTTCCCAACTTTAATATTTAAATATATTAACTGCACTTCCCATTATACAGTAATGGACGACGAGTATTACATTTAATAATACAGATACGTATAATTTTCGTTCAAAGAAATGGAAAAAAAATTGACATTGAGAAACATCTATTAGAGTATTAAACAATTATAGTACCTAACTGTAATGAAATTAAATTTTAGTGAGTAACCTATCTTGATATGAAATTAAATACGATCGTTTTTAATTAAATTGTGACAAGGGAAATGTACGAAGATCGCACATTAGGGAATTCATGAATATTATGTTTTATATTATATATTAAATGTAACATAGTTTTCATTTTTTTTTGTATTTTTATACCAACTTTTTTAGTTATTGAAATAAATTGTGACATTTTATGGCTATACGTAATGCTGTAATTATGATAGTACACTACGTGTAATTATACGATAATTACATGCGATTTGAAATATGTTTAAGCAAGTAGAATTTTTTGATGGTTAATTTAGACATTATACTAAAGTTATAAGTTAGCATTAATTTTTTAGTATTATAATAGATATGAGTTATGATTTCGTATTTAAAAATTATATAATATTTATAAATCATATAACATATAGTTTTTGTACAGTTTAATTTTTCCCCTTTCATTATATTTTTTATTCTCTGTATAATTATTATTAATAAATATCTATATGTTCCTGATAGTTTTATTTTTAACGCATCGATCAAAAATATATTTTTGATTAACATGATTATATTTAATTTGTTAATGATTATTAAAATAAAAATAAAAATTTGTTAAATTCATACGATTCACTATAAATTATATTACAAACAAAACTGAAATTTGAGTGTTGAATAAATACTTAAATGTTTAATGATTTATTGATAAAACAGCTAAGTAACTTGAAAGTCTAAACTTGAAGTGATGAACATAAGACAAAATAGGCAAGTATGGGCGGTATGGTAAATACTCATATTATGCATTTTAGTATTGAATGAATAAAACGCATTTTAATAATTTAAAATTAAAGTTTACTATTTTCGAAATGTGAGACTATAAAAAAAAAAAAAATACTTCATACAATATGTTGTGATATTTTTCCTTTTCGTTTGGTGTAGATATTTAGTGGTGTGGGGGAAGGAAAATGGAAATCATATAAGGATTGGTATTTTTTTATTATTATTTCATCGAGTGTTCACCCGCCACCGATGTTGGTATTTTATTTAGTCCATATACACATACGAAGTTTGGTCTTTACAATAATAATATATTTCATCGCTTCTACTCACGCGGAGTACATAAAAACGAATCGATAAAAATTCGAGTTATTATTATTTTTTTGATGTCTGCACGTTCCATATATACACGCTACTGTTATAAAAGCTGTAGACGAACATTCGTTTCGTGAGTATATAATATACAATATGCATGCATATAAAGGTTAGAGAAGCGGAATTAAGGTTTTACAGAGAAGATGCTAAGCAAGTAACAATCATCCGACCTAATAATCTTTTTTCCGTGGTACTGATAATAGTGGTACATAGCTTTCAAATAAATACAATACAAAAATGTTCGTTAAAATTTGTGTTTATAAATATTAATAAAAAAATAAAACATTAGTTTACATGAGTTTTAATCTGACTCGATTTTCAATAACTTGCTTCAATCTAATATTATTAATTACCTAGTATATTAAGTAGTATAGGTAAGGGGACTGAGGAGTTCAATAAGCCAGGTACTGGATAAGGGCCGAGTCTTTATTATGATATGGAGTACTTGGGTATCGATAAATTGCAGGGTAACCAAAACATCTCTAATACGTAGTATACATGTACTGATGATGCTTATTGTAATGCCGATAACTGACTATCGAGAAGCGGAAACGAAGGGGAGTTTTAGGAGTTCAACTCCCTCCTAAATATTATAAAAAATGTAGTAAAAAAAATAACCTAACCTAAAAATGTAATAACTATTCTAAATTTTCTTATGAAGTTTAAAATATGTACATGTATATATATGTATGTATGTATGTATGACGTTTTACAAGCCATTTAGGCTCATTGCCGCATCAACCACTTGTCTCCACTGATCTCCTTCCTTAGCCGGTTCAACTCCGTTCTCAATTCCAAGCTCTTCTAAGTCCTTGTCCACTCTATCTTTTCATCTTTGTCTAGGACGTATTTTTGTTTTGTTTTTCGTTTCCATTCTGTAACTTGTCTTGTCATTTTCTCTGAGATCCACACGTGTTCAGTCCATCTCAATCTACTACTTTTTAACACACTATTGATGGTCGCTTCTCCATACAGATCTTTAATCTCCTGGTTTTTTCTTATCTCATATTCTCCCTTGCTATTTCTTTTGAATCCATAGACTCTTCTTGATATCTACCCTTCAAAAATCGCCAATTTGAGTTCGTCCGATTTCGTTGTAGCCAAGGGCGCCCATATGGCCTATATGGCCCATATGCCCCCGGGCAAGGGAGGGACATGTCCTCCCCCTGGAAAATATCAAAAATGTTGGAAAATTGCTTACTATGATCAGAATATATTCATTTAAAATAATTTAAAAATTTAATTTAATATATGAAAATCTATAATTTGTTTATGAAAAATCTATTTATTTTTTTTGGAAAATCAGATTATCAGCTATAAATAACAATACGTTTTTTCATTTCTATTCTATGGATAATTATCAATTCTTAAAATATTGTGTATTTCCAGAAATACGGTATGTATATACGAGTATGTGTATGTGTACTCAACCATAATATTTATAAATTAATATTTTAATAAATATAACTTATGTTTTAAGTGTCCAATTTATATTCTTAATTAAATAAAAATTTCAATAAATTACTTTTATGGTAAATTGGTTAAATTATTATTATTTTATAGTCTTCTAGTTTGATATATATGATGTAATAGTATAATGTAAAATTGTAAACCCCTTCTTATATCGTGGATCATTTCTATTTATGAATAGATTGAAAAATTAAAATGTTGTCCCCCCCCCTCTTGAGAATTTTTCTATGGGCGCTTTTGGTTGTAGCCCATACACCACATGTATATAAGGCAACTGGTCTCACTAGAACTTTGTAAAGTGTTATTCTTGATTTTCATGATAAAATCTTTGATTTAAATAGAGGTACCAATTCAAAGTAGCATCTGATATTAGGAGATTATATTTATTTCTTTATGTCCGTTTTGATCCTAATTAATGTCCACCCCTAAATATTTAAAATTATCCACTTTTTCAAATTTATAGTCATCAAATTCCGAGTGTCCTACTCTACTGTTATTTTTAGTCATGACCGTATTTTGTCTTATCTTCGTTTATTGTTAACCCTATTTTCTTTCCATTTTCAAGTAGATTTCTTATAATATTCTTTAGATTCACTTCATTTTCTGCCATTATGACAATATCATCTGTATATGCGACTACTACAAATTGTTTTTCAACTTCAATTTTAACTCTATTTGCTATGACCAAGGTATCTCTGATGACTGACTCCAACACTATATTGAACAATACTGGAGATAAGGCATCCCCTTGCCTTAGCCCAGTTACTACTTCGAAGTCTTCTGATATTCTGTTTCCAAATTTAACTTTGCACTTTGATTCCTGTTACACATGTCCAGATTAATCTCATAAGCTTTTCAGGTAGACCCAAATGGCACAATGCACTTCATAGTTTGTTTCTATTAATTTAATTGTAAGCAGCTTTGAAATCTATAAAATGAAGGTGAACATCTTTGCCGAATTCATGACTTTTTCAGTTATTATTTTAACGATATGTATTTGATTCAAGGTTGATTTTCCTGTCATAATTCCTGTCTGGTAATCTTTATTTCGTATAAATAAGGTTTTTTTCTATTGAGTAGAATAGTAGGCAGTATTTTGTATGAAGAATTTAATAATGGGATCCCCCTGTAATTTTTACAATACATAGAATCTCCCTTTTTAAATATATCTAGGGCATAGAACAGATATACGCCACGAACTTGGTATTTCTTCACTTTTCCAAATTTTATTGATCAGATTATGTAGCTAATTTATTAATTTTGGTCCTGCTTTCTTAAATCACTATTTCATCTTCTCCAGCCGCTTTACTATTTTTAAGCATTTCCAAACCAACCTAATTCTGCTCTTGTTGGCGGTTCTAAGTTTTGTTCTACTTAGGCACGTTTTTCTATGATTGTGTTTCTACTAAGTTGATTTTATAAAGACTTAAATATATTTTTAAACTCATCTATAATTTTTGCGTTCTTGATCAATAAAGTTTCATCTACTCCTATAATTATTATTGTTCTGCGTTTGAAACCAAGTTTAACTTTGCTTGCTTTTTCTAAAAAGATTCGTGTATTATTTTTTCTACTGTTTTCTATAAGCTCTATTCTTTCTTTTTCAAATGATTTTTTGTTCATCCTTATGACTTTCTTAACCTCTCATTATTTTATGGCTAATGTTATTTTATTTTCTTCACTCGGGTTCTCTATTACTTTTAATCTTGATCCCTTTTTTTCGTGGCCTTTTTACACTGATCATTAAGCCATGGTTTCTTCTTTCTCTGCAGTTCATGACTTAGTACCTCTACTGCTGTTCTTTTTACCGCTTTTTCTATACCTCCCTACAAATCATCTATATTTGTCTCTTATTCATTATTTGAAAGATATCTATTTAGTTTTTCCTGGTATTCCTTGGTTTTGATTTCCTTTAGTAACTCCTTATTGATTTTCTTTTTAAAATCTTGTTTGTTCTGCCATTCTATCTAAATCTTTAGCCTGAATTTTATTTTTATTAGAAAATTATCTGAGAACGCGGTACAGCATCTCATACTTCTTACATCTGCCACGCATGATCTTATTCGCCAATCAAAAATTATATAATTTATTTGGTTTTTTATTTTTCCACAATGTGATATTCTGGTAGGTGATATCATATATTTTGCCTAGCTTGTCATAGAAAGCATTATTTACCTCTTCACTTTTATCCTCTGTAGGCGCAGAGCAATTTACTATTAAAATATTAAACCATCAATAGTTAAATTTTATATAGCATATCCTGTAATTTATTGGTTAAAATTTGACAAGATTTGATAACAATTTGTCCTTAATTACAAAGCCTACACCTCGTTTATGCTTTTTTCCATCACTGTATAGAGTTGTGAATCCGTGTGCCTTTATACTACCAGATCCATCCCATTCCTGGACTGCCGTTATATCCAATCTATATCGTTGCAGGTACAATATGATTATCGTCATTGTTCCAGTCCTGTACATAGATTGCACATTCCAAGTTCTAATATATAAATACATAAGCTTCACGTTCCGAGGCATTGGTTGTTATTCTGAAATCAATGTATATATGTAATTATATAATGAATAATAAAGTATGCTGTTTATAAACATTTTAAATATTTTTAAGCCCCTTCCGAAATGTTTTCCTGCGTTCGCTCCTGATCATCGAATACCGATAAATTACCCCCCCCCCCCCCCATAAAATAAAGAAGAAAATTGCTCCACCCTTATATTTTCACCTCGACAAGAAAAAAAAAGATTCTCTTAAACCGTAGCCTGCGTTTTCACCCTTTTTTTTCCTCCCTCGGCACGCTGCGCACATAGTATTTGCTGTGTAAGCATCACTATGCCGTGGTAGGTGGTGGTATTCTTTCATTAATTTCTCATACCGTCCTACATAGTCGCACGTTTTGTAGTGCCGCACAACGTAATCAAACATTCATGACCGCGTGCAGCTGAGCACATTTTTCCATCCACTTTGCCGTACATACAATGTTTTTAATGAGTTACGTTTTGCACATTCGGTCTCTTACACACACACACACATATATATATATACTTTACATGTGTACGTGCATACATATATTTATATGAAAAAACTACCCCCGAGTAGTGCTAGTGCGGGTGGTAGTAGTAGTACTACATGTGTGCTCGGGGATACGGTGTGTTCTCACGCATGACTATGTCATCGGTTTTTATGTAGTAACGAAGACGAGAGCAGGAATAACAGATTAAAATTAAAAATTAGGAAACAGAAGTTATTTTTAAAAAAAGTAATAGACGCGAACAGTGTACATCTTTTTTTTCTTCTTTTTTAATTCACCCGTTTTTATGTAAAAAGATAACCAACTATAATGTTATTTTTGTACGTAAAATATTCATACCGCAACCATATATTTTTATTGTTATCAGCTATTTATGTGCACCCTATGTGCGGTAAATTAAAGCAGTGCTGTAATATACACTCCAAATGCACTAATTATCGTTGTGTAGGATTTGCGCGTGCGACAAACAAAACAAATTTAACAATAATCGCGGATTTACTTTACGTATTTATTTCAGTTTTCGATAAAAATGAGTTAATTATTTTAAAGAATAATTCTCAATTTATATATATTCTTGTATTCAGAGTGCACATATGCGTAATTAATTTTTAATTAATTATTTTACTTCAATACTTAAAAACATGTATTGTTTTGTTAGATAACATTTTATTATTATTATTACGAAGAGCGAATTTATAATTTAATTGCATAATTAATATGTTAATTATATCTTTAGCTTTAATATCTTATTATAAAGTCGAATATATCGTGACTTGCATTGGTGTTCTAAAGTGTAAAATAATACATTTAATATACCTATACTGATATTTTTACGTTTTTAATTATAAAACTTTATATTATGATAATAATATTTAAGTTCTATATAGGATAACTATATTAATTGCTCTAAATATAAAGGTTATGAAATAGTTTAATAGTACATTACTCTATCTGAAAATTTGAGTGAAAATATTGGTTTGACAGGTAACTATATAATATTCTACGAGTATCATATATTAATTTATGGTCTTGGCGTCCTTCAACTGTCATAAAATAATTTTAATTTGTTTGATAATTTTCAAAAACCAGTGTAATTAATTATAATAAAAATTAGATATTTATAATATGAAAAATTAAGTTACACAAAAATAGTTTTATTTTCTTAAACTCAATAAAACTTCTGATACACAAGAAAAAACATCAATCTTAAGATTATTCAACTTGGAAAGTATAGATCGTATCATTTTCGGTCGTATATCTATTTTACTAAGCACACTAAACTTTGAGAACTGAAAAGTTTCCCGCAGCTGCTCATGTATAAACGAGTTTTTTTTGGTTGAAGGATATTTTTCACAGCAATATTTATAAGTTCTAGGAAACCTAAAGTGTGTTTCTTTCATGCACCATTCTTTTCTATAAAAATGAACTTAAAATCATTCTTACGGAAAATTTAATCTTTAAATAGTCTTCGAATGCAAATAAAATTTAATTCTATGTAAACATTTTTTGATATAGGTATTATAAATAGTGAAAGAGAGTATTTTCATTTTTGATTTTTATTTTGTATGATTATCGTTATAATCGTATAATCATTGTTGTTTTCCAGTGAATTCGATTAGTACGCGAGTCCAATCATTTTATTAATTTGTGTTTTATAAATGAATAATTTAATTTGTCGAATCATTTCTATCGGATAAAAAAGGTATTGCTCAATATTTTCGTTTTTTAATGTTTTAAACTATACTTGTTATCATAGGCGCAAATAGCCAAACATTTTAAATCATAATACCCTATTAAACTGATAAAAATAAAGTAATTATATAAAATTTCTTATAACTGACTTAATACTTAATTTTGGGGGAGGGGTAGTTATAATTTGCTGTAATTTGGAGAATCTAAGATCCCTAAGCCCTCATTATTTGTGTCAATACTTTTTATAGTTTAATTTGTTTATTGTTTACTTATTATTAGTCCAATTATTATAACATATATTTTTAAAATTTAATTTTTCTCATTTTTATAAAAAGCCGCTTATTATATTTTGTTTTTTTACTGTACTTAATGTTATCAGATAATGTTTCAAGATTTTTATACTCACTTTAGAATGTTATATTATTAGTACAATAAATAACGATTTCAAGTAAAAATGCATTTTTTAAAAGCATATGATATCCGTTAGTTGGTTACGAGTTTTAAAAATGCTTTACCTATTTTGACGATGTGTACATCACCTTTTTTGATTTGTGTTACATTTAGTCCCTAAAATCACTGTGTCGCCATAACATCAAAATAATAAACAATATTTATTGTGTAATATAGACAAAATATAAATAATATAAAGGTACGAATTTTGAGATATACTATTTATATCGCAGAAGTGACAATTTAATATAATTTTATTTAAAAAAAATAATTATTTTCTTATTTGTTTTTCCTTTTACCGTGGATATTTCGTGTTACCCTTACGCTTGGTCCATGTCACCTTTGGGGACATATCACTCCGATTAAGAACCACTGATGTATAACATTGATAACCAACCAAGTATAATAACCATCGATCGAACGCTTTTCTTACAGTATTTTACATTTATTTTAATATACTATAAACCGATTTTTCTCGGTTGTTTAGTAGTTCAATTATTTTTAATGGTTTTTTATTTTGTAGTATAATATTTCACATGATTTACCATACATGCAAACTTAAATATATGTATATTATATATTAAACACGTGTGGTATACTTGTACGAATCGTCGTCGAAAATCTGTATTTCATAAAGATATGATATATCATATTGTCGCACTTTATGCCATAATATAATAAAATACAACTCAGATTTTTAGTCCATTTAGAAATATTATAATGTGATACAATTGAATAAATAATAATGTCTCAAAACATATTATACTATCGATTGAAAAAACATTTGCTGCTTGAAACATTATATATATATATATATATATATATATGTCTGTTATTATGAATTTTATATCTTCTTTTATTTTAATACCGACTATAAAAGCGTCGTGCATTCATTTATGTTATTCCAAGTGTATATCAAATATACTATGACACTTAAGATCAACAGTTTCTCAGAAATGAACTAATTCAAAAATTTCAAATTACACTCGGTGATCAATCCCTGATAAATAGTATTTATAATGGCGTTTAGATGAAGCATATTTCTACCAATATTGTGAAATTAAATAATTAAACATTAAAAACCATCGGAGTTCGTGTAACTATCATTTCGCCAGTAACAGACACCAATTAAACGTACTTATAGTATTTTCGTTTAATCCAAAAATTTGTAAAAATATAATAATTTTAAAATTTTTAGAATAGAAATATTGTAAACTTATCAATACATAATATAAAATGGAGAAATGTTTGTTAAACATACATTAAATTAGGTGTATAAAAAAGAACTATTTATATTTTTATTTGGTATTATATTATTTTAATAAAGAAAAGTTTATTTAAATTATCATATATTTATATATTATATTATATATAAATTGTTAAAAACAATAAAATATTTGCACTAATATAAGTTGACATTCACCTTGTAATTTAAAATACTTCCATTGATTAATGGTATTTTATCTGTTTTGATGAGACGGCTATACCTATTATTCTGACGTTTCTTATGTTTACTTTTTTGTGTCTATGTGTACTAGGATAAAAAGTAGTTAACGACCTCATTGGAAATAAATGGATATCCAACACTATTATTCTGGTTATTCGAATATAATTGTGTAGACAGTGGATTAAGAATAAATACTAAAATACTATTATAAAATTATATAGCATGATAAATCTGTCGAAGAATATAATTTATCGAATTCGTTTCAAAACTCGTTACGGAAACATTAAATTCAAAACAAATAATTTTTACATTCACCAATATATATATGTATATGTATATGTATACAGATAGTTAGCTATGTTGACATTAATAGGACATGACATGGCAGAGTGGTTGATCGTTTGCTGGTCGGTTGGCTCCGGTTAAGCTTATGCTCCTACACATAATATATGATTAAATATACATTGATTGTATTTTTGATGCTAAAATCCCTAAAAAAAAAAATCACATTTAGATTATATGTATCTAATCAATACTAAACGATTAACAATACATACTGTTATTTTAATTATTTATTCATTTATAGTATTGATTATGATAACATTAAAAATAAAACTAGAGATTTAATGTTCTTGTTCAAAACTGAACGTATTAACATTAAACATTTTATTCTCAATATTAAAATCATGTGTTCAACTTGTAAATCCGCAAAACAAAACTATGTTATGTATATTAATCATTGTTTACTATATAAAATAATTTTGTTGCTTTGTGTTGTCAATTTTTCAATGGCCATTTAAATAAATAAAATTATATATTTTTATTGAGTAGGTATAATAAATATTATGGATTTCCCCTCTAGCCACATCACAAAAACAACCAGCTATGAAGATCCTAGGACTGATTTGGTGGAGGAGAGCCCGAAACCTAGACTCGTTACTTTGAAAAGACATCATGAACTGGGATTCGGATTCGTAGCTGGCAGTGAAAAACCTGTTATAGTAAGGTACGTCAGTTTATTTTAATTGTTAGAAAAATAATATACTGAATATATCTGAATAAAATATTAAGAGTTTAATGCATAGATTTTTTACATCGATTATAAAAATATATAGTATAATAATAACTCATTGTTATTCAAGAATATTGCATGACGAACATGCAAGTCTACCTTAGTTATATCATTTTCGAATAAAACTATTATTCCCACGTTATATTTTTAATAGAAAATATATACAGATACAAAACAGCTCGATGAAAACTAGCAATTTTTTGAGTGATTTGCCTACTATGAAATTATTATTATTTCTTATTTATGTATATAAATCGAAAAAAAAAATCACTATTTCCGTTATTTATCAATTTTTATTTAATCTCGTGAAATAATTTTTTCGAAAGAACTAAAAAATATTTTTCCGAAAGGTTAGGTGACTTTCAATTTATCTTTAAATTTCCCGCTGGCGCACGAGTTTTCTCTTGCCCCCCCGGTACAAATAACCAGTCATCTAAGACCAAATGTGTTTTATAGTCTTGTACGCGCACAGGACATATTTCCGACGGCGCGTAATAGTACATGGTACAGTTTTTTTTATAGCGAAAATTCTATCCAACTGTTTATACCGATGGGTCGTCGCTCGGCTGTAATAATTTTTTTTTTCAGACATATCACTCTAAGTAATCGTAAATCGTCGTCCACTGCAGCCACAATGGACAAGTATATAATAATTGACTTTTAAAAATAAAATATCTAAAATAAAATGAAGTAGAATAAGATCTGCGCTGGGATTTCAGACAGTCGACGGAGCATACCGCGTACGTCACGTATAAAGTTTATTTATTTGTTTGTTTTTTTCCGTCCTCTTGGTACCAGAATTTTTGTCGTCGTCACCGTTGATGTTGTCATTGTGCTTCTTCCCGATTTCTCGCGTCCATCTCGATCGATCCTTTCCCCGTGGCCGATGGATGTATCAAATTTATACCGCGGCCGATCGTTGTCGAGGGTAAACGGACGTGACCAACTAACCGTACGCGCCTAGTACTTACACCCGAACGCTCGGCAAACGGTTTAGATTTCGTTTTGGCTTCCCAAAACGTTCTGCGCGCGCCCAATGATCACCACCCGTACTTTGTTTCGAAGGTACCTACGTATATATGTTGGCGCAGACGTTGACCGATCGTCGTAGAATTTTCCCTCGGGGACGGCGGTCGTAACGTAGCAGCGCGCGAACCAAACGAAAGGATTATTGTTGCGTTCAAAGTGAAAATAATAAAACATTAACACTGAATTAATCAGCGTTGAGGGTCATTAATAATATGGACGTGCAGTGGCACATGCACATACGTATACGTATGTAGGTATGCGTGCGCGCTGTATCCGTCGTACGGAATTAAATTACTGTCGACGATCACCACCACTAAACCGCGTACTTCCAACAGTCGTTTCCGTGCATATTATTTACGAACGTAAAACGTTTTATTGAGATAATACAGTAAAACTTATCAACGGCACAACAAATAATCTACTAATCATTATTATTATTATTACTAATACTGTTGTACATATACGGTTGAATTCGAAAAAAAAACTAAACAACTACTATGTTTGACTATTAGTTGTATGGCGTTCCCTATTACGATTCTTATTTATACAGCATTTATTTATTACTACAGCACAGAACGAACGTAGTATAATATTTAAATCAACTATTACACATTATAATATAATTGTGTTCGAAGTACTTTCATGGTTCATAGAATTCGTACGATTTTATTTCGCTTGGGTTTTGAGTTTAATTACATTTCGATTTAGCTATACATTCAGCTACATACATTACATTATATACATACATTTAGCTATACATATTCGATATATCTTACTAAAATAGTTTATATTTTAAACGTATCGAGTAGTCATGGGTTATGTAGTTACTACAGTAATATTGTATCATCTATACCAAAGATTTCCAAACTTTATTTAAGGGCCACAAAAAAAATCAAATGCTCTTAGTGGGCCAAAAATGTATTAACAGATATAATTTTAAATTTTATGAAAATATAGGTAAATATAGGTAAATAAATATGTTTACTTTACATTTTTTTTTATAAAATATCGTTTACTTTACAATATATTTAAATAAAAATAAATATAAATATAATATAAGATTTCAACTTTTGAAATAATTTTTTTATTAATGAAAATTATGAAATTGATATTTTTTTGCCAGTATTTTATCGAATTAAGGTTATATGTCACTAGTTCCAATTTTCAAAATCGCCTCCAAATGTTTGTCCGTCATGGCTGATCTATATTTTGATTAAATGTATTTCATTTTGGAAAAAGTTGTAGCAAATATAGATATATAATCAATAGCAATTTTTTTTAAATTTGGATATTGTGTATCTGGTAGAAATTTATAAAAATCAACTAAAGTCACTGCAAATCAATTATTTCCATTTGAAGGGTAGGAGGTAACTTCTCAATATCACAACCAAACGGATTTTGAAAAATATTTATGTCTTCAGATTTTTCGTCAAGATCAGAAAAACATTATTTAAATTGAATTTTTAATTCAGAAATTATTTTTTGAGCGAATTCAATTGGAAATTGTGTTTTAGATTCTTTATTATATTTATCGCAAGTACTCGTAAAAAATGAGTAAAACAATATTTTGAAACTTGTGTTTCAAATAAAATAAGTTTTTGCCTAAATGCTTTTACTAATGTGTAAATATCGCAAATATGAACATCTCTACCTTATAACTTGAGATTGAAGTCGTTTATATGTTTTGTGATATCCACTAAAAAGCTAATTTCCGAACCCACTCACTATTTGTAAGTAAAGGCAGTGGTCGATTTTTTCAATTAGAAATATTTTATTTCTTAGCCCAAAAAATCGCGATAGGACTTTTCCACGGCTAAGCCATCGAACTGCTGTAAAATACAGTATATTTGGGTACTCTGGTTCTATTTCTTTGAAAAAATTTTGAAACTGACGATGCCCAAGTGCGCTCGAACGAATAAAATTTACTGTTGAAACTACTGGATCCATAACACAAGACAAGTCTAAAGTCTTTCCGCATAATGCCTGCTGATGAATAATACAATACAAAGTCATTGATTTAAAACCTTCTTTTTCACAACTCGTAAATATCTGTCCAATTAAACCTTTATTTATCACATATGTTTTTTCCGCCATCAGTAGTGATACATTTAAAAATTTCCCACTTCAAATTATTCTTTAAAAATGATTTATCGACAACTTTAAATATGTCGATACCTATCGTAAGTCCATGCATGCTATGTACAGAAAGTAAATCATTTGAAATTTCTAAATCTTTATTAACACCACGAATATATAAAAGTAACTATGACGTATCAGATACATCTGTTCATTCGTCAAGTGCTATACTAAACGAAATGAATTCTTTAATCTTGTTATTAACCTGGTAATTAAAATTATTACTAATACCTTCTATTCTACGAGTAACAGTGTTAGCAGAAAGGCTAATATTTTTAAAAGTATCAATTTTTTCTGGACAAATTTCTTCAACTGCTTGAATTATACATTCTTTTATTAAACTACCATTAGTTTCCTTCACTTTTCCTCTTTTTGACAATAAATGTAATATATGAAAACTAGCTTTCGTAGCAGCTTCATTAATATTAATTTGTTTTTTAAATAAAAATTCTTGTGATGAAAAATTATTTTGAAGTGACTGCAATTTATTTAAACGTAATTTCTCAGTAAATTTGGAAAAAGTTGTCATATGTTTAGTTTCATAATGCCTTTGAATATTGTACTCCTTAAGTATAAAAATACTTTCTTTGCAAATTAAACATATTATTTTGTTACCTGAATAAATAACCAAATAATCCAACGACCACTTTTCATTGAAAACACGACATTCTGAATCTATTTTCCTTTTCAATCCCCTTTCCTGACATGTTGATTTGATGAATATTAAATTAGTAGGTAAAGATAATATTTATAATAAATACTAAAATACATTGCACTGCACAGACGTAGCCGCATAGGTAAATAAACAAACGTTGTGGATTGATTTTGTTGTAACGCTCATCAATGTGGCTCTCTCATATTGAGTTTAACTTATATAAATAACTAGATAAAATAATTTCAGTTCATACATTTTTATGATACGTGCCCGCGATAACGACTTTTTGAATTACACATACCTATCTTATATTTATTGATATATTATATATCTATATTTATCTATGCGTCCTATGCAGGTCACGGGCCGGTTAAAACTTGTTCGCGGACCATATTCGGCCGCGGGCCGTAGTTTGGAGACGTCTGATCTCTACGATAGAAGAAGCATACATAAACTATACATAACTGCACAAATAATATACCCATACTTAGAACATGTTGAATGATGTTTGCTATGGGTGACATCTTGATAGATCGTGGAATGATATTATGTAAGATCTTATAAAAATTATAAGTATTATGGATATTTAAAAATCCGCTTGGTAAATTATCCCTATAATACACCTCATGGATAACGGTATTTTTTACCGGATGACGACGCATTTGTCTACTAAAAAAATATTCTAATTATAAATTTCACAGTATAGTAGCTTAACCAAGATTTATTCTACTGAATGTTTAGAATATTTAAGAACAATTTCATTTGATTTATGTGTGAGCTGCAGAGTATGAGCATCTAAATGTTCCGTTTATAAAATAACAACTTGACTTTTAATAACGGAGTGAATACTTGATAATAGCTTATTACCGTTATGTTGAAAGATGTCTTTCTCACAACAGATATGGTTGCGTTTGTAAGTTTGTTTGAGCGTAAGTGTCGTCTATAGAAGTTAAAATTGTCAAACTAATATAAGATTCACAAACGAAACACTCGCATACACATATGTTTCAGGTAAGATCAACTCACTTACAAATGGTACATTCAACAAGAATTATTATTCTCATTAAATGTACCAATTGGTAGACAATTTATTCTTTTCGAATAGAAAACGTCAATATATATATAATAATGGCCTGTACAATTCACAATGATTTTGAATACATTTGTTCAGCTTTATCCATACCAGATATTCCAACACGCGTATTTACATTGACATTTTTTCACAGAAGAGTAATGACGTGGGTTTGCGCAAGAATTTCGATTTAAAATCATGTTAAATTTGTAAAACATTACCCTCTACGGTAGAACTGACTAGTTTTTTTTTTTTTTTTTTCACGAAATACCGAACAAAATATTCTGAACAAAAATACATTACATAAAATAATAATAATTTAACATACCTAATAATGTTATGATTGTATTTCAATCAATGATTTAAGGTCCATTGTATTTACACTATAAAACTGTTTGATCCTCTCCAGTAATAATGTCTTATATGCAATATTTATTTTGAGATTTATGAATAGATATAATGTTATATTATAACATATAATATACAATATAAATTAAATATAAAATATAAAATATAATATATTATTTTATTTATTAAATTAATAAATAATTTATGCAATTTTAAGTATTTTATATGATTTTTAGTTTTTTTCACAATGAGCCATTTCATTATCATTAACCTATTATGATTTCCTTATTGGATTAATTTTTTTTATTATTTAATAAGCCAGCTGCTACTGTTTATTAAAAACTAAACAAGATATTATTTTTATCATTATTATTATTATTATTATTATATTATCACTAGCTGACCCGACAAACGTTGTTTTGTCATATAAATTATTTCTAGAGAATATTTTGCTAGAAAAAAATAACTAATTTAATATTGGTGCGGAAGGATGTGGTATATAAGTGGAAGAGGTATAGAGTGTTGTGAACGGTGACGAAATATAAAAATGAAAAGAATATCAAACAGTTATTTTTTTAATAATTTATTAAAATTGATCCATTAAAATTATACGAATATATATATCGCTAATTATGACAATGTTAGTAATTAAACAATATCAATTCCTTAATGCATCAGAGTGTACAATATTTTTTTATTATCCCACCTTTCGCCAACACAAACAAACTGGATGTTTCGAGAGCATGCCACGTATAATTGTCCATGTGAAAAAAAATGATGTGCTCAAATCTTAACCACAGACAGACATCACTTGGCCTTGAGACTTATTGATAGTCATTGCAAATGCCAATCTAATTGGAAATTGAAGGCGTTTAAATTGTATTGGTACATCTGTGGGTATAATAGGGATTCGTGGTAATAATATATTTTCGCCTCGGAATTTGTCATTTAAAATGATGGCTTCGATAACATTTTTCATTAATTTTTTAATGAATAATCGCATGCCGTTGGACTACCGTGGTGGGTTCAAAATAACTAACGATGCAAAATAACTGGAGATCTAACCTCCAGTTGTAAATTATGCGGTGGCATGCCTGGTAAATCCAATGAGTTTAAAAACTCTGTTGAATAATTTACAGCTTCAATAGCATTGCAAACTGTATCAATAAATTTGTATGACACCAAGTCTCCTGGTAATAAATGTTGTATCTTAAGATTTGATTCGTTGACGTTTTTTTGCTGCTAAAATTGCTCTTTCTGCCAGCCACTAATGATTTGTGTATTGTTTATGTACACTGAGAAATATCTGGTTAATGAGAGCATCTTGCGAATCAATGATTGTGCAGAAATCAGTTGGTAATTGTATACATCCCGTTTCATCTGTAATAATTTTCCCATCAACGATATCTAACAATTGTTTTGAGAATCTTCTACACGCAGCTTTTTTTGATTGAATCGCAAGTATCGTAATTTTCCGCTCTCTATCTTTACATATATGTCGACCATGAATTGTTGACCAAGCTCACGACATCCTAGAATAACGTTGTCCTGATCGCATCTAATCATCAACCGATATGTATAATAATCCTTCGAACTAGCATTCTTGTTTGTTTTAGCACCTGTTGCGGGATCTTGTTGTTTAATATTTATGCAATACCCGTCATTTAATACCAAAAATAAAATTAATAGTTTTTAAATAGTTTTTAATAGTATCATTTAATAATTCATTTTCAATTGCGCAGTTATCGATCGGGTCAAAAATTATTAAATTAAGCTACGATTTATAAAACAGTAGCACTTACGAGTATAAAAAATAGATAAAAACCTATTCGCAGACCTATCAAATGCATGTACAAAATTTCATTGAAATCAGTTAAGCCGTTTTGGTGGAGTATAGTCACAAACACTGTGACACGAGATTTTTATATATATATAGATTATATTATTTATATAAGCAAATACTGTATTTAATATCCTAAATATTCTAATAATTGATTCTTACGACATGATAAAATAATATGTAGTAAATATGAGGTTATAACGGTATTGATTTTTTTTTTTAAGGTATTATAATTCAGCAATAATTTCAAATAAAACGAAAATAAAAATATATTAGAGACAAACAGTAAGAATTATATATCCACTTCGTTAAATGTTGGTAAATTTTTAATTAATTTGAAAATATTTATTTTCGCAAAATTTAATGAAATGCTTCACAGGTACTTGAAAAATGTATGAATAGTGAGAAATTATCCTAAACACAACGTGAATATTTTCATATTGTCGTATCATTGTCATATTTTTTATACTATTATTATTAAAACTCTTGTACTATTTGCTTACAGATTTTTATAATTATGGAGTTAAATAACAATAGCAGGAAAAATAGCTATTATAAGTTTTTATCAATTATTTTTAGCTACAAAAAAAATTAATTAATAGTGTTAAATGGAAAAGTGAAATTTATTTTCATTAAATACGATATGCAAAATCAAATACAATAATATTTTAATTTCACACATAAAAATATTATCAAATTTTAAAAATTACTTATATATTAAAAAAGAAAAATAAGAGGAAAGATAATGTAGTCGTAAAAAATATAGTACCTATCCAACCATTTTTCTCGCAAAGATTTTATTTGAACGTACAGACTATATAACAATCAGCAACACACATCATTTGACCCATCACAGTTTTCGAGATAATGATCATTTTTTATCGGTTTACTATCTTCTCTTGATTATTATTATTGTTAGTTATTTTTCTTTTTTAATTTTTGTTAATAAAAAAAAATATAAAAATTAATGAAAGGTATTCGTGAATGGAAAGTATTCATTTTGATAAATTAAAACATAGCCATTTTAAAATTCTTATTGATATGTTTACAATTATAATAGAAATAATAAATTCAATGATGAAAGAACTTATTATTATCAGTATATTTATGGTTATTTTAATTTGCTAGAGGTTTATTTTTTTTTTTTTATGTATATTAACAACAATAATAAAAATCAAGAGCCAAATTTCACGATAATTTGTATTTCAATCGTTATAAAAACGTAATTTGTATACAAAAGACTTTGATCTAGAAATTACATTATTTATGTTAACCGCACTCAAAACGTAGATTTTAAAGCTTAAAAGATTTATACGTTTACTTTTTACATTAAAAAGCTAACCTCGAATTTCATTATTCATTTTGTCTAGAAAAAATTTAATAAAATTTATTGAGTTTGTTTTTTTATTTATTTATTATTTTTTTTTAATACAGTTGATAATTTAATTTTTGTTGCTACTTATCTAACAATTCGAACACGATTTTTTGAAAAGCAAACATTGATTGTCCGGTATTAAAAATTTCAATTTTATGTCGTCGTAACACCATCAAATAATGAACTGCTTAGTTACAAAAAATAAATATCCCCATCAGAATTTCTGAGATTCTTTTTTGTTTCGTAACATTTTTCATTTGTTGTTTTTCACGGTAGAAGTAAAAGCAAAATATACTTATTAACATTTTTATACATTTATGCGTTGTACACATTATAATAAACAGTTTTCAAGAAATTGTTAAAATTTTCTAAGTCACGATATTTTCAATTCCAGAAATAAGTTAACATATTTTTTAAATTAACTTGTAACATTATACACGTTTGTAGTTTTTAAGTAAAAAAAAAAAATTACAAACTTGATATTTGTTACTCGTATTTGTTGATGTAAAAATTTAATGTTTGAAAAATAAAACAATCTCTTTCTACTGCAGCAAGTACATTTTTATACAACGCATAATACTTTTTTTTCTTGTATGAATGCAATGTCAATAGTCCAGCTGATCCCATGATTGGCTATATTTAATTTATACGTAAGTGCAGTACTCGATTCTTCTGAAAAAATAAGAATGAATTATATTCTGAATTATTTGGAAGATTTTAGTACGCTCGAAGCGATTCTTCTCTCAGATCGCATGTGTATAATACATGTGTATTCGTTAAGTGCGGTATGGTTGCCCGGGGGAAATTCAAGCATTTTTCATTTTCGACCAAATAAATATTGTACTTCTATGATTTCAAATCTGCAGGTCCGATAGTAATTGATTCAATAATAATATTAATACAACAGAGACACTTAATTTTAATAATTACTCGGTGGTCGCGTAATACGATAAAAGTGTTATATCATTTTCCCACACGTAGAAGTTGGTATGTGTTTTAGTGAAAAGCTATGAATTAATCCATTAACAATTAGTCAGTAGCTACCCGAAACTTATTAATAATATCTTCATAACTTTGTACAAACCGCATGACCTGTAGGTGTAATCCCTGAAGAATTAAATTAGTTCAAAATTCTCTCTACTACTAAAACTCTTTCTATAAGGATAACAATTGTTTAATTTGTATGTATGTACTATCCAAATAAATATATTATTATTTATTACGTAGAAAACATCAATTGAAGGGTACTAATTTATACTTAAGTATAAATTACTTATTTATAAATATTTAAAGTAAGTATATATAATTTTAATGTTTTTTCGTGCTCGAGTTTCTTACATTTTATTGAATAAAACCGCTTTATCATAAAAATATCTACTTTGAAAAGAAAATACAGTGTACCTATGATTTGACTTTATCTGAGGTAGTATATTCAAAAATGTTTATCCATAATTGTTTTTGAATGTATTTAATATTTTTTAAAATGTTATTTAAGTATAGATTCTAACCCAGCTTTATACTTTTTTTCAATACAATATGTAACAAATAAAGTGTAATACAATATATTACTATAATAATAATATGTAATTATAGGTTAATCCAAAAGTTAGTAAAAACTTACTCAAAGTTTCACCGATAATGTTTACCAACGAACTAATTAATTGCAACATTTTTACATTACAACATATTATACCTAATATTTCGGTTCATACAATTTTTTTCACTATAATGTTATGATATTTATGTGTGCACTATATTATAATATATTCTGCATGTCATACATTAATTTCATTGAAATCAATAGTATGAATGAAATTAATAAGTTATTAATATTCACTCTAAGTGTGTTTTATTGTTTGCGTGGAATGTTAATTTATTGTTGTTAGTGATGTACTCGTATTTGTCGTTTCCAATGGTCCGAACAAAATGATCTCAAGCAATTAACGTTTTTATTAATTTGAAATAAAATTAGTGTGTTTTGTGTACATATTATACAATCGATAGAAACCAATAGACCATCATAATTCTAGTAACGTGTACACTGTTTATTCGTATTATTTAATATATTTTTTTTTTTTTATGAAACATGTGACTTAGGTTATGAACACAATACAAGTAAAAGCTAAAACTTATTTAATTAACTCAATATCCCGCTACAAGCAATACGACGTCGGTTCGGTTGTCTGATAAAACAATAATATGTAAGGCATATTTCGTTAAAATATTCAAATATTCAACTCACGAATTATTAGCGAATCCCAATCGCGTCTCGTCTTACGGCATTGTTCTACTGCAATTTAAATTAAACGGGATGTAGGTACTATTTTCTAAAATACTATTCAGTATAGGTAATTCGTCACAGTATACTAGTATTACCCGCATAATACAGATTTACAATATAATAGGGGCGGCGAACTTATGGCACGCGTGCCAAAAATGGCACGTTTAGCAAATTTTAATGGCATGCGCAAAAAATTGAAATTGTACAAAAATTTTTTTTTACTATTTATAAATTGTTGGTTGTAAGAATTTCAAATTATATATGTTTTAAAAATGACAATATTTCTTATGCTTTTTGTCAAACTATGTTCGTGAAAGCTTATTCGCCATAAAAAATGTAATTAAATTGAAGGAAAGGATTTGACCTACGAAACAATTGCTGCTTGTGTTTCACTAAAAATGACTAAAATTTAATAAAAATAATGTAATAAATCTGTAATTTTGTTTAAAGTCTTAGAAAATATAATTTTCTTTGGCTCATAAACGATTTTCAAAACCTAAAAAGGAAAAATTTGGCACTTGAACTTAAAAAGGTTCGCCACCCCTACCATATAATATAGAGAAAACCGAACGTCTGAAATCTATTCGCTATTGCTTGGAAAAAGCATTTTTCAATTTTTCACGCAAATCCGTAGTTTTCTAGAACATCTCGTACAAAGCATAAATCATAAAGCGTCTTTTCTGCAAACGAAAAATTAATTTTTCTCCTAATTATCCATCATCTTCGTGGCTTTTCTATTAATTTATTAATTTGGTCTATTCAATAATGCGCAGTGGCGCATTTAATATATACGCGCCCCGGGACAAAATAATTTTTCCGCCCTACCCCTTACAAAAAAAAAATATATATATATATAAATTCAAAGTTAAGCAATAAAAAAATTAATTTTATGAAACAAATTATAAATCAGTTGTTTCGCGATATTGTATTAGATAATTTTATAGTAATACATATCCTAACGTTAACATAATTTTTTTTTTCAGTGAATATTCCTTTCTTAAAAAAAATATATATATATTAAATATAGAAAATGGAATTAATACTTATTAAATGCACAATGATTAACAATACGTGGTTTTTTATTAGATTAAATATATTATATTTATTATTAATTATATATAATAAAATAATCATAGCTTATAATTTTTTTCTTAACTTTTGAGAAGAAAAATATTCAATAATATCATTAAAATTAATAGTTTTCGTTAAATCAGATTCAATGTTGAGGGTTGTAAATTAATTAAGACGATTTATGATTCCCGTTGTTAATCTTAAATAAATTTTGACCATTTTTAATGTAGAAAATGATTTTTCCGTTGAAAAATTACTTGAAGGTGTACATATATAGTAGCATCCTTAGAGCAATATCAATATAAGGATATACTTCAACTAAATTATTTTCTTTTATAAATGCTAACATACATTGAACACTTTTAGGTACAATTTTACTCCTTTTGTAAACTTTTTAAATGTGCCCTAAAGTGAATACCACGTTCTGTGTACCCGAGTCTTTATTATAAACATTGAACGAAAATATAATATCTTATCGAATAATTCATATAATATACCTATTTTTCTATTTCACTATTTCACTATTTTTTTCCCGTTTTGTGCCTCCATAATTTCGATAAATCAATATATTTCAGGTAGAATTTGATATTTTACACCTAAATATTATATGTACCCTCGCGTATATGGAATATGATTTTTTCGAATAACAATTATTTTACCCTGTCCATATAAAACCTATAATGCAGGTAGACTACGAATTGTACAGTTTTATTGTCCACCAATTATCGTCGCATTGACATGTACGTATATCGTGGTGATTTTCTTAATCCCTTCCTCTTCCCCAAATCACCAAAAAAAAACGAGCCGCCGAACAGGTTTCCTGGTAGATTCAGTCGACCAAACAAAAGAAAAAAGGTTTACAATTAAGAATTTTATGAAGTAATAAAAAAATACACACGGACGCACACTCGGTTGTCAAAACTCTTGTGTATTATAATCTTGTTGATTTCGATTTTTTCACCGTATCCAATTCGATATAGAGATGAATCAATAGCTCTGTGTGTGTATGTGTGTGCATTTCACATAAAAATATCTTCTACAATACCGTAAAGACCTAAATGACAATTCGTGATTGACCCACTTTCGGAAGTGCTAAAACGCGTATACGTTGCTGTGAGGTGTTTGCTTTTAGAATATAGCATGAAATGTAATTTCTCTCCGTTTAACAAACTATAAATAAGTTATTACTTTAAATAATGAAAATACCTACGTTAAACTATGATCGTATAATACATAATATATATTGTTATTGCTTCGTTCTGAATTAAAATAATATGACTCGGGGCTCAAGATGTCAGCGAATCCACAGTTAATATTTATAGACAAAATTGGCCTCTTGAAGACTTTTAATATTTTTCAAGTGTGCCGACTATGGGTTGAAGTTAATATTAGATCGGGACAAATGTTCTAGTTGTCACCCTCCAAATAACGTCACTGGTTTAACTGTAGAGAATAAAATATACAAATTACAGTAAAAAATCTCTATGCCGAACCCCATGTAAGACGGAATCCTCCATAAAATAAAATTAATGTTAATGTTTTCAATAATAATTATGAATAAACTTAAAAATACATTATATGATCATATTGCGTTTTTTCGTTACAATGTATACATTTATAATCCAGTTTCAGAAATAATAAGTGGCCTCTTGAAATAACCTACCTTTCAGTTCTCTAATTATGAATCCGCTCCTAAGTGTGACGAGACGTATAATTTTTAAATTACCAACATTATTACATTTTTTAAACAATGCGTCGTGGTTTTTGTTTGGTTTTCATGTGCACAAGTAAAAATGTATAATAGTGTTAAAATATTCAAAATGATTACATAAATGGCTTACTGCGTTAATAATGAAATTTATTAGATAATTAATTACTAACCTTAGAGTTTTATATTGATATATTTTTTCACGAACTAATTAAATGCCAAAAAAAGTTTATATTTTCATAAAATAAATTTTTCCTCTGATTAATGGATTCAATCATTTATTTTGTATAAACCAATTTTATGCTTCTTTATGAGCCCTTATTTATAGTATTTATATTTTTCGCCTAGTTATTACGTTCGAGGAAACCAATATTTAAATTTTCTTTGTCAAAATGAAAATTATTTTTGATAAAAAATCACATTGTTAATATAATAAAATAAATTAGTAGCAACGGTCGTGGATAATGAGATATAATTTACTGTAGAGACTATCGTGTGCTTAAATAATTATTTGTTTTTAAATTCTTACATTTATTATTAAACAAGAAAAAAAAATATGTAAGTGATACAGTCCAACGTTGCAGGTGAAATTATGAAATATTATAAAAAGAAAATGTTTTTTTTTCAACTTTTACTAGTTTATGTATTAACTTATATTTTCGTATTAAAATGTTGATGTCCTACTTATTGTTATTATAGAATATTCAGAGTTATTCGACAAATCATAAAATTTATATTCTGAATGATTAAGTTACTTAAATAATAATAATAACCATCTGTGTTTTATATATTATTATTAACATCTATGTATAATCATATTAAGTTTTCAAGTTTACAAATTTTGGAAAAGAAGCAATTAACTATTTAATAAAATTTTCTTACAACATGGACCGAAAATTAAAATAATATTATTATTACTAAATATCTGTTATTTTAAAATAATATTATTGGTTTTATTAAATATTTATAAATTATTTTTATTTAACTAATACGTCTCAAAAAATAGAAAACATTAATTTGATACCTAAAAATTTATACACGTGTTATTAAGCATAGAATTCATATCTGTTTGAGTCGTTTTCGTTGAATTGTTTAAAATCTACTACAAGAACGTTAACAATTTATTTAGTAAATATAAAAAAAAAAAAACGAAAATACACTCTACCAAATAACAGCAAAACGTTTTCCATTTAAATACGTAGTACGTACAATATACATCATCTGTATTATTGAAAAGTTCAATATTTACGTCATAAATTAAATAAAAATACCTTGAACAGCTATCGTTCTCTTACAAAAAATAAAGGCTATGATTATGAAAAAAAATACAATCAAATCATGGAAAGGTTTTTATATTCAGTATGTGTCCTATCAAACAATATGTATTACATAAAATGTATTTAAATGTTATCTTTTCATATATTTTTGTGTTCAATTTTATTTTATTTTCTGTTAAATTTTTAACATTTCCGAAGTGTTTTTAATTTAAAAACGTATTTGATTAAAAAAATATATCAAATCGCACAAGTATTTGTTATACATTATTTATGAGACTACCTTAGATTTAAATACATAGCTTGACTTTGTTTTAATTGTTTTTTTTTTTTTTTTTTAATAGCTATTCAGAATTTAAAAATGTAAAATCGTTTACTTTTAAACAGACACAACATGTATTTCATACATTTTTTATGTACTTTTTATATTATTACAGAAAGTTCCAAAATTAATTTACGTGGGATTTTAAGTAAATTATAATTTAAATGTGATGATGTATTAAGTAATTTATTGTACACATTCAAGCTTTAATACTAATAAGTAAAAATTTTGAAAAATAATTATATTAAAATTGTATAGTAACTTATTGTAAAAATGTGATATAGGTTTGATTATATATTTGAACTATCTATAAATGCATAGAGACATTTTGAAATTATATACATTTATACTGAATAATGATAAAGCTTTTAACTAATTAATATTACAGTTGAATTATATTATGATTAATTGTTATGTTGAAAAAACAATCTAATCGATAAATGAATACAATTTATGTTTATCAGAGATATTATCAGATATTATCAGAGTGTTTATCAGACAGAAATAGTTTGTCTTAGATTAAAAATTAGCGTGACCAATACTTAAAACTGTATATGAATTTTTTTCATTTACAGGTTTGTAACTGAGGGAGGTCCTAGTGATTCCAAACTTTTACCTGGTGATCAGATTCTTCGAATAAATGATGAAGATGTTCAAAATGGCCTCAGGGATTATGTAATACAATTGGTCAGGTCTTGTAACGAAACTATCACTTTGCTAGTGTGTCAACCTCCACTTGATAACGTAAGCTTTCTGTTTAATATTTAATGTGTTCAAACATTACGAGATTAGTACTTTTTATTTTGATTATAGTCAGCTAGGAAGTCGGCTTTATTAAGTTCAGCGAAAAAAGCTAAACTTAAATCGAATCCATCTAGGGTACGTTTTGCGGAAGGAGTACTTGTAAACGGTTCTCCATTATGTCCGGTAAGTAATACATATACGATTGGAAAATTTTAATTATTTTCATTTAATTAATATTTTATTATTAAATAATGGTTAATTTATTCAAAACATAAGACAGTTTACAATTATTTATACTGTAATATGACAATAAGTAAATTTAATACATTCTATAAGGATGATAAATTAGCGTCTTAATTTATAACATTTAAACAATATTTTACATGAATAATACATAATTTATAAGTCTGAAAATACAAAGATGTTTGTTATTAATTATTATAATACGAAATAATCATTTAGGTATCTGCATTCAGTGGAGGTGACCCGAACATAGCTCTGCTACCTAATGTACTCAAAGTGTTTCTGGAAAACGGTCAAACGAAGTCATTTAAATACGATTCCACTACCAAAGTAAAAGATGTGGTGTCTTCGTTACAAAACAAATTATGTATTAAAGCTGGAGAGCATTTCGCGTTAGTACTCGAACAAGTCAAAAGTCTTCGTAGGCATAAATTAACTCTACTAGACCCTGAACACACATTGGCTAGAGTAAGTGTATTAATACTTTAACTAAATCATCAGTTTATACACAAATATGTATAATGTAATATGTGTTTATAGGTTGCGTCTAGGCCAGGTTCCCATAATCTTAGATGTTTATTTCGAGTGGCATTCGTACCAAGGGATGCATGTGATTTGGCTCAAAAAGATTTGAATGCATTCGAGTACTTATACTTACAAGTAAATGTTATACAGCCTAATTGATAATACTCCTTGTTCATTTGACTGAAAAATTTTTTTATTTTTTTATTTTTTGAAGTGTTGTAACGATGTGGTTCAAGAACGCTACGCACCAGAACTTAAGTACGACATTGCTCTGCGATTAGCAGCATTACATATCCACCAACATGCTATGGTCAACAATATACCTTATTGTAAGGTCACGGTCAAAGCCATCGAGTATGTACAGATTATTGGTTATTTTTTTAAGTATTCCTATACGCACTAAAATAAAATCTATAACATTATGTTAAATTTAATCCGTACGATATGCTGCTTTGTGTTCTCCAGAAGGGAGTTTGGTTTAGAAAAGTTTGTGCCAATCTCGCTCATGGAATCAATGAAACGAAAGGAATTACGAAAGCTACTTACTCATTTATTAAAACTCAACCAAACAATGACGGGTACCAATTACAAAACACTTACGGCGTTGCAGGCGAAACTTTACTACTTGACCATTATATCCGAACTGCCTAGTTACGGGGCAAAATGTTTCTCCACCAATGTCCGTGTAAGTGTACCGATGAATAACAAATCCAATATTAATATACGACTAACGATAATGCAATTTTATCTTACAGGATTGCAATTTGGAAACTGTGATTTTAGTCAGTCCTAAAATGGGTATAAGCCAAATTGTTGGACTCCGCAACAGCATGGTAAGTTTCATATGTTATCTGATCTGCCAACGTAGTATTATACATGAAAACAAGATACCGTATCACTTAAGGCCTTTTGTTTTCATATTGAAATGAAATATATATATACATATCAAGAAATGCATTGAAAGTTATTTTGTCATTTTTGACGGAGTTGTGAAACAATTTTCGCGATACGAACATAATCAAACTTTCTACTTATTGTTCTGTTGATGTAAAGTGGCGAGGAGGATTAGACTAAAAACTTTTAGAAACCTAACCCAATATTATTAATTTTCCTTATAGCCTGTACCATTGGCAGATATTGAACAAGTTACGTTGGTAAAAGTACAAAAAGAAGATCAAATCTCAAGTACAGTTACATTATATTTACAGAATACAGTTCAAAAGGTAAACACAATTGCAACTGAAAAACTCAGAATTGTTGTTATTAGTTATTACTTATTATTATTAAATATTCTTGTAGGAAGTTAGTTTTTGTATGGAAGATCGTGATACAGATGAATTCATACTCGTTTTAAAAGGCTATTATAAACTTCTAATGACTATGAGTTTACCTGTCGACCGAAAAGGAGATACATCACATATGGATAGTGGTGGGAATATTGTATTTTTTGTTTACCGAAAAACCTAATTAATTAAGTCAACGTATGTTTTAAAAACTAATTTATATATTTTATATTATAGCACCTCAATATTATTCACATCATATTGTAAAGCCATCACTTTGGAGTTATGGGCCATCTACCATGTATGCCAAAGAACAAGAAAAGTTAACTAATTTTGCATTTTGCCCTATGTACACGCCATTCAAACATGAAATGGTTAGTATATATGACGGATTGAAAAACAAAATTAATTTGTTTAATCCTATTTTTGTATTATTTCTAGCTCAAACCCAATGATTATGGGTCATTAAATAGGACTATATGGGCTGGTATGCAAAATGGAAATGTAGATAATAATATGAACACTATGTAAGTGACTTTTTTCATATAATTTGTAAAGATAATATTATTAATAAGTAATTAATATTTGTAGGTCTTTGAAAAAACATCAAAATGGTCACCTAGAGTACAAGCCAAATGGCGTTGTGAAAGATAAAGCTGGAATTGATGTTCAAAGCGTTGTGTCAATGGAAATTTTAGAAAGTGATAATAACTTTATAGAGACTCGTAATGAAGAAGTATTGAGAAGAGTAGCTGAAATGCAAGAGTTAGTTGAAAACTCTGAACAATATCTAAATAGACATCAACGTGAATCTAGTGACTCGGACGGTTCTCACATATCATCTGATGGTTCTGTTTCATTACCACCACCTCCGACCAATTTAGGTCAACTCAAACATAGTGATTCGTTATTGTTATTAGCTCAAGTATGTTACATTTTCTTATAAAGTTATAATTATTTTAGTAAATTATAAAAATAAATAATACTATTTGTCTTTAGAAGGGCACTGAAGATAGTATTACGGCTGCAGTTCAAGCTCTAAATTTAGGAGATCTTGAAAGCGATACGGAATCCATAAACACACCATCGACTAGTCCTTCACATCGTGGAAGAAATTCAAATAGAGACTCTGATATTAGTTTCGGTTTACATAGCCCAGAAGGGTTAGCTGCGAGTTCGGGTCATGAAGCTCTTCAGGTTAGTGGTAGTTATGTCTGAATAAGTAGTATAATAAATAGGTTATATAGTTGGATTAACATTAGGAACTCTGGAAAAATCTACAAGAGGATAATAGATCGTTGCCGAGAAGTAGCTTATATTTAGAACCAGACTTGATAGATTTAACATTAATACCACCACCTACAGATGCAGCTAAACTAAATCAAACGAATGGTTCGAATACCGGTAGTCAGTGTAGTTTACCTCCTACATTGTTCGCCGACTATGACCACCAACATAACACAGACAGATTTTTAGGTATGTGATGATTAAAAATATCCTTCTTTAGTTAAAAAATTGTGATTTTCCATAGATTCCGTATTGGATAATGGGTTCAAAAACAATACTAGTCTAATGAATCTGGACCTAGAATCTTTCTTGGCTACAATGACTATACCTCCACCACCATTAACCAATGGAAGGCCAGAAGAAAAACAAGCCAACGTTTTAACGTCAGAAGAAATATCTTCTTTTATAATACCCCCACCTCCTCCCAAGGCCACGGTGGTTGAGAACCAACCAAAACCAGAAACTGAGGAACACCAGAACAAAAAAATCTTAACATCTGTTAGCGCAGCGACTACACCCGATGATCCTAGTGCCACAAATGAAAAAACTTTACCCGGTTTCTCTTGCTGCTCTAGGCCCAGACAGCGTAGTCCAGAAACCCAACCACCGTGTCTCCCTACTAGAGCTCAAAACATGACTCTTCCTCGTGTCAAACCTAAAGTACCACCCAGAATAGACTCTACTTTATCTACTAAACCTCCATTGCCACCAATGCCCTCACAAGTACGATGAATAATACGTACTTTGATGATTAATATATACTAAATACTATTTATAATTTAGGAAACACTGATGCGGAATGGTTGTTACTCGACAAACAGGGATGCTATTTCAGTAATTAACGAACTAATAAGCCGACTAAATGAATTTAGCGAACAATGTAATGTAGCTCAGACTCAAGGTGGTGGCACACAGCTTGACGAAACTAAATTCCAGGTATGATGGTATTTTTAATCGATTTATTGATTAAATCTAAGAAAGTTAATATTTTAATATTATATATGGATATAAATATTACCTATATATTTTATTTAACTTGGACGAAAAACTTAAATTCTGTTATAATCGTAAAACATAATCTTTATTATTTATTAATAATAATATTATTTATCCATATTATTTGTGCGATTGTTACATTTTATAATTTATCATTTTAATCTCTTCTATAATCCTTAGAATGTGGACATTAATGAATAAAAATAATTAGAATTTGTGACTGGCTTAGTTAGTCTTACCTAAACTCAGAATTTCGACTTATTAAATTAATTCACCTAGTATTCTATTCTAAACAATGTCATAATTGAGTTAATTATAATCAAATTAAAACTTCTGAAGTTAACTTGAACTAAAAATAGCTTATAATTTATAATCGGATGCAG
The DNA here is from genome assembly GCF_003268045.1 of Sipha flava. Classification (NCBI taxonomy): domain Eukaryota; kingdom Metazoa; phylum Arthropoda; class Insecta; order Hemiptera; family Aphididae; genus Sipha; species Sipha flava. The sequence continues at coordinate 661,924 of NW_020272868.1, forward strand.
TTATATTTGTTTTTACTTAACCTAATGAGTTTAATTCATTACGCCTTGGTGAATACAGTAATAGTAATGCATTTATGATTACTTATTTAAACAAAATAATAAGGTTAAATAAAATAAATCGCAACTTCAAACGTTATCTTTTAAACAATCAACCGCTACCATTGAGAAAATAAAATAATATAAAGGTATAAATAAAATGAAACTTAACACATTTAAGGTTGTAAGACTTTGTTGTGTCTTAAATGTTGGATGATTATTAAATCATTTATTGGATATTGACTTATGGCTAACTTTAAAATGTGTGTCGTTAATGGTTGCCAGAATGTTAGATATATAAGTAATCGATTGCTTCTCAAGCAGAGCAGTCACCTTAAACAATATTTATTGTCTTTTTTTGTGTTCCCACGTATTTGCAGGAAGCCAAGGATATCCTGTGCCAAGAAGCCAGGCAACTAGTGACGTCCTCAAAAATCCTTATCCGGTGCTACATGAACCCAAAAAGTCCGGAATTTCAGGCCAACCTTTCACAGTGCGTCACGCAACTTCGCCGAATGACCGTGCTCAGCGGCAATATGACCAAGCATACGTCATCCCCGCTGCAAACCAGAAACCTCATACTCAAGGTAACCGATGTGTTACATACGTTCCACGGTCTTTTGATAGACACAGACGTATGTACAGAGACGCTCACCAAGCACGCTGAAGGATTGGCTAACGTGTTGGCGAAACTGTTGCGTAGTCTTAGGGTGTTTTCGCCATGACGATAGAGAACAGTCAGGAACGCGAAACCTGGCTTCAGATCATTGTTATATACGTATTATTTTGTTGTTGTTTGTTGATATACCAAAAAAAAAAGTATTTGTTTGTTTGTGTTTTTTTTTTATATATGTGTAATTTGACAAGTCTCAAATTTATTTTAAACGTTAACTCAAAGCCAAAAAATCATTTTATTTAGTTTTAGATTAAATAACGTGCACCAGAAAAAAAATACAGATATTGTGTCTCCCCTAATAATTATCTCCAATTATTATTTTATGCTCAATCCATTTATTAAATTTCCAAGACCAAATATACATAGGACATCCTAGTTTGCGAGTCGCGTCAGTTTGGGTACAACCGCACTCAATCCTAGCAGAAAATTAGTGTCTGTATTTATATTACTTTATTTTTATTTTAAGATAGCATTAAAATCTAGTCAAATTTTAGAAAATAATTTATATGTTTGTTATACGATTGTACAAATATTATATTAATAATAAACATAAATAAGGTTGTTTTATTGACTAAAATATAGTTTTTATCCAACGTAAAATAATGGCATGTCAATTAATCAAAACAATATGTTCGCAGTTCACTTAATACCATACGAAAATAGTTCGATTTCACTGTAAAAAAAAAACCTTATGATATATTAATAATATAGAATTAGAAATATTAATAACATTAAAAAAATTAATCGGATGTTTAAGCTAACGTTAATTTTTCCATTCCATAATTATGTCTATTTATTGATTATTATTTGAATATGTATTGTAATTTTATCACTCGTACCAATAATTTCTTAATATTATGTTTTATATATTATATTTATTATTATTATATACATTCAATTATCTATGGTACGTAGACAATTTGTTTTAACACCGACATAGATATTATCACTATTATGTCATGAACTGTATTATTAAAATTATTACTTTTTTATGGAATTTCATACGTTACTGATGAACAAAATGTAAGAAAATTGTTTAAAGATGGGTTTTTAAAGAAAAATATGATGCATAATAAAACATAAATACTTTGGTTAACATTTTTTTTACGTTATTTGATTTATTGTACAATTGTCCTTTTAGAAGTCTACATTATTTACGTTTTTCTAACGTAAAATGTTAATGTTATCGCATTAAACACTAAAGCAGTTATATACGTGCGTATATATTATGATATACGTTATGATTTTTATCAATGCATTAATTTGTATACAATGTGTATATTTAATTTATTCTTCACGTCTAAATATCAATAATCGCAGAATGTACGCATTATTTGCTTGATTAAAAAATTACACAAAAACTACTGTATAGTTAGTAATTATTCTGAATAATTTCTTTGCGATTACTAAACTGTACTAACTATAATCGGGAGGTAAATATAAAAAATATAATAATTTTATGAACTAAAATATTAAATAAAATAAATAAAACAACACTATATAAGTGCGCAATCAATTGGAGTGTCATTAAATAAAAAGTAAACACAATTAATAACCGATTGTAAATATCCGCAGAAATTAACGATCTAATAATAAGAGAAGAAAATTACGCAACCAGAATAAAATAATTAGATGCACCGAAACGTAATGTGCAATATCACATCCTCCTTTTGTATTTTTTTTCTTAACAGTTCGAACGTAAAATAAAATAACATTTTACTTAAAATATTGTCATCGTCTTAATATATTAAGCGTATGAAAACTAAAATAATATTGTAGATATATTACAGAATTATATTTTGTTGCACGACAACAATTAACTGTTAAAAAGTGACTAATGAACAATTTTACTTAGCGCAATTTCTCCTATTGTATTGTGAGTCATGCCTAAAATACGCATGTTTATAAGTTTTTAATTTTTTTCTCTCCCAATACAATGAAACTATACTAAAATTGTAAGATTCATACTTGAACTTGCGTAAATTCTAGTCTATCAATTAGATTGGATTTATTATCGCTAGTCGGTAAAAAACGGACGCGGAATACATTTTTAATCGATCGGTATTCAGGTGGTCTGAAGAAACATTGACGGTACAACAAGTGCACATCAATATATTGCAAAACTAAAATTTTTCTTTTTTTTGGCCTTCCGATGTCCATGTTCGTTCCAACACTTAACACAGAGTCTAGATTATAATATACACATCTTACCATTATTAGAAATTGGATCCCGGTCGGTTTTAAAAGGCACATACCAATGAAAAACAGGGATACAATAAATTTTTTACCTGCTATTGTAATCAACATGCATAACAACATTATGTATATATTTATTATACGACCGTATCGGACATAGCGGGTCCGGGGAGGGAAACACGTTTCGTTTACCTAATTCGGGTTTTTCGGCACGAATTTATAGAAATCGGGATTTAGGTATACATACTCACGTCAGTACGCACGACCATTTCGTAAAATTGTCTCATATACACACACACGTGTGCGTCCGATGCCTTTACCACCACTATCGCAGTAGCTCATCCCCGCCCGCCCCCGAACCGTCCCAATGGGGGCGCATTGTTGTGTCTTACAAGGGCCTACCGATCTCGGGATCCTACGACAGTTCTTTAGCAACAATCGGTTAGAGCAGTCATCAGTGAATGCGCATTCAACGTCTATAACTCGAGACGAAGAAGTCCGCGGACGAAACATCGCACATTTAAACATTATATGCAGATTCTTTTCGATCGGTAAGTGATCATATTGTTTTAATTTATAATACCATCAAACCTATGCCCACCCCCTACTCTCGAACCCATCCAGATCGGGGATTTCGTTTCACAACGGTTCAAGTATATCGTTCGCAGACTCCTACGGACTGTGATTTGATTAATTTATCTCAAGAGATGGCGATTTAATATTAATTTCATTATTCCGTTTCCTAATATTTTTCCCCCACTTCGGATCTGTGTGCGGCCGCGCGGGCAGATTCTTCTTGCGTTATATCGTTAATTTTTGGTGCTAAAATTGGACGATGAAAAAAATGATTAGAAAAAACGTCGAAAATAAATCCGCTCACTTTACCTGTGTGACGTTCTACGCATAACGTAAAATCACGTGCGAAAACAGTATGGTTAGAAAAAAAATTTGATCGATGTGCGTTAAGTGAACGGTCACGTCAATGATATTGTGATTAATAACACACAATGTACGACACGACGGTCTTGCGGTGAACACCTCGAGAATGCGTCGAACACACGGCGGCACCCTTTCTTGTTCCGTGTCTGTTCGGAGTTCTCGAATACACCATTAACATATTATTATTATTATTATTATTATTGTTGTCGTTTGTTTACAAAGTTTTATCGATCTGGACCAAGGGAACGATAGGATTCTTCCTCTTTTTTCGATTCCCGCGGCAATCGTAGATTGGTAATAATAAAATAAATAAATAAATAAAGGAAAGCCATTAGCTAATGGTCCGCTAATACTTTAATCCCTATACCATACGCTGTTCGGGCACTGTGGTGGAATGGTTGACGATCGAAAACTTGTTTGGAATGAACTGTTTTCAAGAATATTTTTGAATGCTGCGTAGCGCGATATTTTCCCGCATTTCGGGGTATTATAATTCTGTTCCTAGTACCCGGACGTATTTATATTGAAATAAAATTACACGATTGTACAATGCAACTTCGTTTTCGTACGAATGTGTCGAACGAAATTACAGTACCGTCTCACTAATTGATTTTTATCAGTTTCGTCAGTTGCGCAAGTATATCTGACAAACACTTTTCTATTTCCGTTTTTCATAGAAAATTTATTTACATTTGACCTATCTCGTTACATTTGCAACAAATGATTCGGCTACGAAATACGGGGAAACGTATTTGACGGATACCTTTTATTACGACTCGTAAATACGGAAAATTTGTAATAAAATACATCATAACGTAAATCACATTTCGAGTGTATTTCTAAAGCCGGGTTCACACTACACCGTGACATGAATTTTACCAGACCGTGTGCTTTGAAAATGTGTTATACCAATCTTATGGTGATGCTATAAAATTTTGGTTACATATTTTCGCAGTTTTTTTATTAGATATAAAATATTTTCATAAGTTTCAATAAATAATAACTGATGAATATTAAATTATATAGTAGACAATATGTATTATATTATTATTAGGATTCGGAACTTAATGCACTTAAAAAGTACTAAATATACATGCACTTATGAGCTTAAAAAAGTATAAATATGCATCAAAAATATGCACTTAATTTTTTTTTAACTCAAAAATGTTCAAAATAAAGATATTTAATTAAATATACTCGTACGTAACAATACAAATATTAGTATATTATACTAAGCTAAATATAATTTCTAGGTATAAATATATATGACAAAATAAAACAAAATAAATAGCTTGAAATTTGAAATTTTTTTTTCAAAATGTTCCCATTAGGTTTTTCATAGTGTCATGAAAATAATTTCAAGGTTACTTAGCAATAAATTGAATAGCCCAATAAAATCATGCAAATGCAACACCTTCCAAGCCCCTTGTTATTATGAATAATGTTATCATAGAATATTGAATTATTATTATTAAAATCGGTAACCACACGCTCAAAAGTTGAATAAAATCAACTTTACGGTATCTTATGGTTAATGAGGTAATTTGTGTTTTATTATACGGTATACGTTGATGTAACAATGTGGTTCAGCCAATCAGAGATAATTATTTTAGAAGACTCGACACGGTACGGTGTAGTGTGAACCCGGCTTTTAGAGGAAAATACAGTATTATCAACCATTCAGTACCAACGTTGGTTATAAATACTAGTACGCTAATTCATCTAGTATTTATAATTAACAGTATTAATTTGCTTGTTGTTCTTTCGACATAGGCGGATATGTGACTTGCTAATAACAAATCGCTATTGGATTTGCTTATATTATTCACGTTTAGATGTCTGATGTATGTGCCAATAATATCTGATATAAGGTAATTTATTTCAATTGGACTTTGGTTAAGAATGGATGAAAACATTTTTAATTTTTACTTATAATTTTATTTTATTTTTACCTTTCGTTCAAATGATTTTCAAACGGTTTCAATAAGACGTATTTTTTCGATTGTATGGGTAGATAAGCAAATAATGATGATTTTAAGTCGCTTCAGCAAAATAATGTAATATAATTATTTATAAATATTTACTCAATTATTGAGTTGATGATCATTTCGTTTTCGTAATACACATTAAAATAAATATAAAATATTCTTAATGTATAATTCTAAAATAATATTTACATTATAAATAAGACCGATAACGAATAATTGAATTACTTTAATAAAGTAATCAAATATTTAAATTTTATGTCGACATGCTTAACAAATAAATCAGTAAATATTTATGTGCATTTCATGTTGTTATGAAAAATACAAAATTACAATAAAATGTAGATATCGTATTAATATATGTGTTCGAAATACATGTACTATTCATTAATAAATGTTTCCATTATGTGTATTATAGTCATAAATAATTATTTATTACTTATAACCAAAATAAAATTAAATGTTGGATGCATATTTAAAAAAATTATTTGTTTACATTTTTCAAAATATTAATTTTGAGTACATGCGACTGTCTAAAAATAAGTACAGATGTCGTACGTATAGAAACAATACATTTTGGTTCTTGATGTTCTTATTATGTGGTTGTATGAATCGTTAGACTTACGGATAGAAAGCACAAACACATTTAACGGGGTTCGAATTGAACATAGAAAATATATCACTTTTGAAGCCAAATAAAAGTCCCAACACAATACATTGTTGTCATCATATATATATATATATAGGTACATTAAAGGTATCGAGTTGGAAATCGTAAAGTTCAATGAAAGAAAAAAGACAATCCGTTCCGAAAGTAAACATTGTGCGTCGCACAAGAGTATGTGGTACGTAAACATCAATATAAGGTACTACTTATACATATGATACAGTCAAATGAATTATTTATCGAATACAGCTTACTTTGCGGAACAATACGTATGCTGACTTTCTGGGTACGAGTAGTATGATAAAAACGGCGAGGTATATTTTTGAGCGCTGTCCAATAATGCGTACGCCATCGAGTCGTGTTTTCGTTTTTTCGAAACACTCGAGCTTTTACCGGTCGATAACGGTAATACTATATTTATCTCAGTCCATCAGTCTGCGGGTATGCGCTCTCTCTCTCTCTATTTATATTTCTGTTTCTGTTTGTATTATTTTATTAATCTTGCGAACTTGCTGAATCGTGAAATTCGCGTAAAACGAAACAATAATGAAATTCTCAAATCGCGGGTTATCGTAATCAGTGGACGGTCGGAATATTATATATAGCTGTTGTGTTAACGATAAACGTGCGGACAAAGGGACCGAGATGCGCATTATTTCATTGGCTCCGAAGTCCCTCGTACTTTAGGGTTGTGCCGCCAATAAAAATCAATCGATCGGCCACGGTCGATAACGTCGAACGCGTTGTATTCGTACACCGCGGACGTTGGTAGATCACAAAATGGCTGTCGTCGTGCGTTTTCCGTGCCATTATTTCCCCGCACGAGATGCCACATCAGTTGATCTCGTCCGGAGACTGCGATCCCGACAGCGTGTTCCGCAAAATCCGACTTGCACGTTTTTCCGTCTCGCATTCGCCGTTGCCATGTACGTAGCGATGTCGTTCTCGGGCCGCTACGCGATTTCGTTTCGACGTATGTCTGATCGTTTCAACGACCGATCGGATGATTGTTATAGGTACGTATAAAACCCTAATCAACAACCGAAGGGCCGCCTGCTCTCACTCCGGTTTCAATTAAGGCACGGTGAAATTAGTCCGACCCGTGATTCCTCACATTTAATTTTACCTATCAAAATTAAAATTGAATTGCGTTCAATTAGTGTTATGGTTAGGATAAATTTTTATCGAATTAGACGAACTTTTAATTTTACCTATCAAAATTAAAATTGAATTGCGTTCAATTAGTGTTATGGTTAGGATAAATTTTTATCGAATTGGACGAACTTTTCTATACAGCCTATTTATTTATGATAAAATAAACGAACAGCAGTAACAAAAAATAAATTATATCTATATGACTGTGGGAAGCAAAACATTTATTTATTTTTATATTTTTGTTCTGAAATATAAAAAAAATCAAATACTTAATCTGAATAATGAGCAACAATCATAATTCACGTGTATTACATGTTCATATCTTTGTGGGATACTAATATATATAATATCGTGTACAACCGATTAAGGGCCCGGCCACAAAGAAAGCTATGCTGCGTACGTTATATACGATATGTTCGCTATGTTGTATGGCCACACAGCAACTCTACGTTTAATACGTGTGTACCACATAATTATTATTATAGCATCAGTTGTCCTAAAAAATATTGACCTTTAAGTTACCCTGGGAGAATGAGGCCAGTGATGATGAAACTTTGTTATTATTTGCCTTGTCTTAACATAATAATGAAAAAAGTGAGTCCATGAAATAAATTTATGAACAAAAACGTTTGATGAACTAAATTGTTTTATAAACGAATTACAAGATGATAAAATAAAATTTAAAGAATACTTTCGCATGAATATATACTCGTAAACCTGTTTGATAATCTTTCGTCAATTATTATAAAATATAATGGCTACTAAAATTTGTTTACTTTTAAAAATATTCGGAGGACACCTTTAGATCACCCTCACCCATTACGGATAAATTTTCGTGAAGTTACAATTTCTTAATGTAGCTTTCGAAAATGTAAAATCTGCCTCAAGGAAAAATATTTTTTAAGTACTCAACTGTCCCTTAGTACGAGACAACTAATCACGCGTCGTTCAAAAATATAGCCAACAATCAAGATGACGACGCGTCATGATGTAGCCAACGTAGCGAGCATAACGTACATTGTTGTTTGTGGCCATTTAAGTTGTCAATATACAAAACTATTTTTCGTTCGTATATCAAACCCAGTAGTGAACACATTATACCTAGTGTGCTCTTACCTTAATCGTTCCTCTGACACTCTGTATGTATATATCTGTGGCTTGGTGCAATAAGGGCCTACGTCCGCAGGCGCAATTAGGTTGGGGGCTGGAAAGGATCAGCCATCTCAATAACATTCAAAGCCCCCCTCAAAAAAAAAAAAAACTATGCAGAACTTTATATTATTATATTGATAAATAAAAAAAAATATAGGTGATATCTACTGAAAAAATGAATTTATTTTTTAAGTTTTACTTACCTTCCAATAAGCACATTTTTTATAGATGATGAAGGGTGGAAAAAATTTTCTGAGAGGCAGTGATTGAAAAATATATGGGAGGGGATGAAGCCCCCTCAAATTTTTTACTCTTATTGCACCTATGCCCGTCATATTATGACAATGTTCAGAAAATAAAAACATTTAATTGGTCAAATTTTAATGTATACATAATATTTTTAATGTAGAACTCTAAAAATGATTATGCTCAATCGAATTGTATTTATTTGTTTATTTTATCGTAAGACTCATTTTGTGTTGAACTACTATAAGTATGGCCCAATAATCTCGATTACATCAACATGTGACGTTGCCGTTTCTTGCACTAAGTTACAGATATACGTACACAATCGATTAATTGTAACTGGGGAGTATTTGATGTTTTACAGATCGAACGAACTTTGCGGCACCGCGATGAAAAGTACAGTGATGGACGTGGACAACGCCGAGTCAGAAACGATGCCGCTGGACTTGTCGGTGAGAAAATCGAGCCCGGTGCCGACGGAACGCAACGATCCGGAACCGGAAGAAGCGTCGCCACCGGACGAGGACCGTAAACCGACGCCGTTGGACTTGAGCCCTGGCAGTTTGGTACCGCCGCCGCCGCCGCCTTCCACGATCAGCTGCGAGCCGTTCGCGCAACGCGCTTCCGTGTTGGTGCGGTCCCCTAAGGCGGCCGCTCCAGCAACGGCCGGCAAGGACACCCATCGGGTGCCCGTCATGTCGCCGCTGATCGCAGACCACGTGTCGCCGCTCGGCCACTTTGCCGCCATGCCGGACGCGTACCAGCACATTTTCGCCACCGAGTACAACCCGTACTTCGCCGCGGCCGCAGCGGCCGCCGTGGCCGCGGCTACCAGTGCCCCGCAACCGCCGCTACCACTACCGCCGATCACCGCTCAGTTCCATCACCACCACCACCATCACCAGCAACAGCTCCAGCTGCAGCAGCAGCAGCTCCAACTGCAACAGCAGCAGCAGCTCCAGCTTCAGATACAACAACAGTTGCACCAACAGCAGCAACAGCAGTTGTCCACATACGGCGGCCACGCATTCGAATTAAACCCGATGACGATGAAGCCGAATATGACCAGCCCGATGTATGTGGCCACCGCGTCGCCGTCGTCGTCCGAGTCCAACCCGTTCCCGTTTGGCGGCTACGACTGTTTCCCCAAGACTGCGGCCTACGGTTTCGGGTAATAGTAACACTGCGGACAGTAAATTTTAAAATTGCTTTTAATCCCACCGTATCGGCCTGTTAATTTTTTGCGTACCCATGTGTACGCTCGTCAAACCCGTACTCTTTCCCCACTTTAATTTTTTTTATTTTTTGTTTTTCAATCATTCGTCATTTACCGATACGCAAATATGGTTTATTGTGTTGCTTAACAATTGCATGTGTTTTTGCCTTGCAGGTATCCGACGTATTTGGACGGAATATTCGGCACAGGAGGACCGGGCGAATACGGCAGCTGCGGCGGCGGCGGCAGCGTCGGAATGGACAGTAGCGGCAGCGGCTGCCGTTCGGACGACTGCATGTCGCCCGAGTCGACGACTGTCGACCACCTGAACATGTGCTCAGCCGACAACCCGGACGTAGACCCCGAGGAGGTAGCGGCCATCTACAGACAGTCAGACTTTGTGTCATTCCGGAACCGGTACTTGGAAAGCTTGGGGCCGCCGAAGAACTTTGAAAAAATGAGACGGTCCATACCGAACAAGATGAACGGGGGGCAGCACATGTTCGATCAGACGTACGTGATGAAGCGCCAGAAGAACAATGAGGCGGCCAAGAGGTCCAGGGACGCGAAACGTCAGAAGTACATTGAGAACCAAATCAGCGTCATGTACCTCACGAAGAAAGTGAGCGAACTAAAGGAAATCAAAAGACGGCTGTTGATGTCCATGTGACCGCGGACACCGGTCGGTGGCGGTACAGCTCGTGCAAAATTGATAAGACCGTTCTAGTCTTATTATTATGATTATTAAGTTTTTTCTCGATTATCACAAATTATCATGATAACATTATAACATGTTTAATAGACATTACTTTTATTTTTATTTTTTATCGAGTATTTATTAGGTATTTTTTCCGACGCGCTGATTTTTTCGTATTGGTACACCTACCAAAAAAAGAAACCAGGGGCTTATTTATATTAAATTGATTTGCTTGTATTTATTTATTATGTACCGTTTTGATTTTCTAATAACGTGACGAATTTATATTTATATATATATGTATACCTACTTGTAATTACTTGTAATTATTCAATATGTCGGCTAATTCCGAGCGTAGAACAATTTAAACGTTTTATATTAACAAATAAATAAATTTTGTATGCTTTTATACGAGCTAAACGTTTTGCCCTGCATCCGTAGAATATATGAACCGACGTCATGAATCACTAATAATATTTTTTGTACGTAAATCAATATACATTTTTTTTACTTTTATAGCTACAATTATTTCACCTCCATGTACGGCGTGTGACGATGACACGCTGGAACTGGAACTTGAATGTAAGTTTTACTTCCAACCGTACATGCACATTGTGTGCGCGGCTCCGACCATCCCTGTCTACCGAGTAACTATGGTATGAAGTATGATCAATTAATCACGCCTTCTTCGCTGTTGTGTGTCCGCCGCAGCGACTTCGTTATTGTTCCTGTGCGTTGTGTACAGAAAATCCGCAGTAAGACCGATACGATATATTTTAATATTGCACTTTCCAATCGAACTCGTAAACCGTCTTACACACTTCGAAAATATAAAATATCAATATTTTGCACGCACAATAATTTGATTTTAAATTCATAATGTTCACTGGCTGTCAACAGGTTTAGTGCATTTGTTTCGTAGATCACAACGTAACGAGGATGCACTCGATTGTAGTCGAACGATTTCCCAAGCCATTGGTACGCAGTAATAAATCGTACACGTTTAGGAATAATTTTCTGCGTAAATCATATTTATACAATAATTCTCGATAAACACACACAATGGCAACGCGGACGATGTGCAGTGCGCTTTGTCCACTGGTGTACAACAAAGATGCAGTATAATCATTTTATACGTATATTTATATATATACACTAGAGACCGTGTGCACATATTCGCGGTCGGTCAAGTGCGTTAAAAGCAGCAAATATTTTTCAGGATAGTCTTTTGTAAAACGACGAAAATCGATCTTCGTCGAAAAAGGTTCAATCCCCATTGACATGTTTCAATTTGATGTGAGCTGTGAGCCTGTGCGAGATAAGAACTGAAAGAGGGAGAGAGAGTGAGGGACGAAGAACAGGTCAGAGACGTTATTTTGTTATTGTGGACGAAATGAAAAGCAATCCGAAATAGCATTTTTGTCCGACAATGAGATGACTGGCAAAAACGAATAAACGCATGCCCACGACTAAACATGTGATAATAATTACATTGACGTCCTTCGATGATTTTCGAAATTCCGTGTCCAAACCAAACGTTCGGTATCTTTCGAAAAATAATATATTATTCGTATTATACTATATTATATTCGTCGATGGTGTTTTATACAACGATCAGTTTTATGAAAAAGAATATTTTTTAAACTATAATATATATATATATATATATAAATCATTTAAATAATTAATATTAGCAATATAGAAAACAAATATTTAAATGAATTTAACCTAACCATTCAAGTTATAATCGTATATATATATATATATATATATATATATAATAATTACACTCTCATCATATAAACTTATTGTGTTAATAAGTATAGATTGTTTATGCCAAATAAAAATTAAAAAGGGATGATAAATTATTTTTCTTATACATTTTTCAAAATAGATAAATAAATAATTCATGTGATGATTTTCTAATTGTGACATACTAAAAATCTGTTTTTTATGATTATTGGGTTTTTTTAGTATTAACATTTTTCATTCGTAAACCGATAGAACAAAGCAAACATCATTATTTTACAAGTACAGCAGTATAGCTTTAACTCGATTTAAATGTACAAACGAGTTAGGGTAATAATAAGATTCGTTTCATTAGCATATCGACTTCTTGGTTGAATTAAAAATCGTACGCATAGTCGACTATAATTGATTAATGTTTACCCTTCGTTTAAAGGAATACTTATTGATTTACGTTGAAACCGACGTATTTTCTAAAACGGTCAGTCGCTGCACTACATGAAATACATAAATGCAATCAATACATTTGTGCAAAATAATAGTATACTAAAACAGCGACGTATTTAAGAATGTTCGTCGATCCTTATTACTTCTGTTACGAAATTTACATATTTTTAGTTACAGCGTAATTCGATCAAAACAGATAAAATAAGGATAGTAAGGTATTTACTTCTATCATACTTCAAAGCATGTTAAATATTCAAAACGATATAAAAATACAAACGTAATATTATGATTGGAAATAACTTTTAAAAAATAAAAAAAGAACCTCTAGGGGATCTGGCGCCCGTAAACACGATAATATTATTATCTTACTATAAGATTCTTACAGGTCGAAAATATCCTCGGAACAATGAACGGGAACGGATCGCACAACCGCGTACGGATAATACAAAAAAATTAGCCGTTCGAAACGTGTCGATCTGGGTGTAATAATTGTAATAATTGTAACGCTTAAAATGTTGCGTAAGCACTCATTAGGTTCATAAACAGTAATAAAATGATAATTGATAAAACAGAAAAAAAAATGATTACCCTTGGTAAAATGTGTTTGATTTGCGGCAAACACTTCAACCATTTTATACTAATACACGAATACGTGAAATGTACGTACAATTCATACGGGAATATCATCATGCCCGTGGTCTTCATATATTTGCCAGAACGGTCCTAAACTGTTTGCGACCAAAAATATACCATATATCAATGCGCGTGTAACATATAATAAATATAAAATATGGGTCCCCGTGCGCGCAGCTGAAAAACAGGTGTTGTTCTGTTTGTGCTGCACAAAAAGGGTTGACATTCGAACGCGTTTTCCACCCTTTGTCGCGCGCTTCGCCTTGACCACAGAATAGCAGGTCGTTCTTACACGCACACGCGAGCGCTTTATTCGTCGGCAGACAATGAAGGAATGACAATAATACACACATGTGCACGTATAATATGTATACATTCGACGGGAGACGTACAGAAAAGGGTCCGAAAAACTGTGTCAATAGGTCCCCCTTAAATATCAAATCGGCGAAACCCGTTTCCGCGTTTGCCAAAAGCATCGACAACAATAAACCACGGGATGGCAGATTCATCGAAAATCGATACTCATTTTAACAATAAGCGTATAAATATTATACATTATATTTTATTGTTATCGGGGGTGTGTTTGTGTGTGTGTATTTATGTGAGCGGCTGCCTGCGTGGGACTAGAATTTCCACTGCCGTCGATAAAACCGACCAATGGGAAATTCATTTGTTTAATACTGCCAAAATGTATACATTATGCTTTTCCTACCTATTTCCAAACAGGTACACTTGTAGAAGAACGTCTATTCTTTCTTTTTTTATCAATTTTTATTAAATTAGATTTCCGGCTTCAGATGGAAATCTAAGATCTTTTACATTTTCATTATACATATCATTATTATGCTCACACATTTATTTTTCATTTTTTACATGTGTTCGCGCGCGACATCAGTTTTTCGTGCCTATTGAAGTGTGGTAACCGGTCTCCACGATGGCGCTTCGGGCGTAGAATTTTCTAGAAGCTGCCCGCCGCCCGATCGCCGTTCTTGTGACGGCTGGCGAGACTGCGTGTCGCCACGGCGTCTGTCGTTCTTACACCTGTGTTTGGGTCGGGTCTTGCGACTGTCTATCGTCAACGACCATTCGGCCCCAGGTGTATGTCACGTTATTGCATTACGACTTTCCACGAACAACGTGTCTTATTTTCCGCTTTACGTAATCTATGCCATGCTTTGCGTACGTGCGTGATCTTCGCTCGCGTTAGTCGTTTTGTCACCCGACGGTGGGTATTCCCGGTGTGTCGGATAAACCACGTGGGTGTCGTCAATCGTTGCACGTTTTGGGACGTAGTGCGGATCAACCAGGTGCAACTTTCCTTCCAGTATAACGCTGGTTTGGGCTGCGTACAGTCATCATATTGTCGGAGTGAAAGATTTGGCTGTATTCCTTGCCGAGCTCCCGTTGTCGTGCGGTAGTTATTATTGTGGTGCGGCGGATCACCAGGAAGTGCGGGGTGACGATGTTCCGGGGAGTGCGGTGACGTCAGTTGTCAGCTGGTTTTATTTATATTTTTTTTTTTGTATAATATATTATTAAATTTGTAAAATTTAGTGTCAAAATTATTCTATATTTATAAGTTGGTTATCCCGGTCCTGTTTATCATCTGCGCAAGTTGCGGCAGAAAACTGCATAGATCGTAAGATCTGTCGCTGCGAAATCAACATGATTATTACAATATTTGAATGATCATTTTGAATATAATATGATTAAGTGATTATGAATATAATATAAGGTAAAACTAAATGAATTATAGCATAGTTCATCGTTTTTATGAACATAGGTACGTTTTGATCAGTAGCGTACCTGTGAAATATTTTGGGAGGGAGGGGGACATAAATTAATTGCACAATTTTTTATGGTTATAATATAATCTGAAACTTTATTATAAATTATTACTAAATACTTAAAACTCATATTGATGACTTGATATCAATTATAACCACATTATAAAATAGTGACTATATGTGACCATCACTCCTAATCCCAATTCGGTCGACTATTGATATTTTACATTGATAAATGATATCAAAAACTTTTGATATCAAACACGGTTATAATCAGTGAAAATTAAAAATATTTATAATTTACATTATTTAAGCTGAACAATTAATTTGCATTTTGGCATCAAAAAGCTTCTCGGGGGGAAGGGGGGTAAATGCCCCTGTTGCCCCCCCCACAGGTACGTCACTGGTTTTGATAAAATATTTGTTTATAATATAAGTGTTAGTAAATTGAATTTTATTTTTTTAATGTACCGGGTACATTAATATTCTTATACTACTATCCCATTCTCTTACAGTATTAAAATTAATTGAAAACTTTTTTTTTTTTTTACAATAATAAAATTATCAATAATAATAAAAAAAAATAAAATATATATTGTAAGTTTTATAAATAGATTATAAAATATAATAAAGTAATACAAACAAGTAAAAAACAACAATACATAATATAAAATAATTATTAGTTATTATATATTTTGTCTTAATACTTATAAATACCCATAAATTGAGATAAGCGAGAACAGAGAAGATTTTTTGACATTGTTCATATGTTCACAGCGTATACGTTAATATATTTATATTATTATAATAAATATATTAATAATAATAATTATAATAATAAATTATTATATAATTATATTAATATATTAATTTTTTTTATCTGTTTTATTCTATCTATTATATGCGAATCATATTCCTTATTATTTATTTTTATAGCGAATAAATTATAATCTTTTTCAACTTCATATAATATTTTATTTATTATTTATATCTTACTCAAATATATTTAATATGTTTCTACGACCTTCCCGTTTTTACTTTTCTTATCACATTACTTCTATATACCTCTTTTGTCACTTCCTGTTTGCGAATTATAATATTTTTATTTTCAACACCCAGTTCTGCTATCGATATTTTTACTGTCGTTTACGTTCTAGGTTTTAATAAAAAAATAATCTTTTTCATCCATTTTATTTTCGTCAGTAATTTCGTTACCTATGACTAAAGTATTATTAAATACATCTACTTATGCTTTATGTTTTAATAAAAGTGTGTGTCCTAAAATTCCGTCTTTTGATATAGGAAAATCTGGAATGGGCGGGACACTTTTCGGCCATTCTGGAATGTCCGTTTTCGGCCAGTACACTATTTTGGTTACCAATTAAAAATATTCTTCACGGTTTTTTATGTTAAACTATACCAACTATTTTTTTGTATAATAATCTTATAATATTATTTAGTAAAATACGTTAGTCAAATAATATATAAAAAATATAAAGTCATAATTTTCATAATTTACAATTTATTTTAAAATCTCATATTATGTCAATTAACATTTTGACGCCCACTTTATAAATACTTTTAAAAAATTTTTTTTTTTTTAACTAGATTAAAGAAGCATCAAATAAGAAAAAACAATTTTGATTTTTTAATTTTCACAACTTTTGAAGTTTTTGAAGTTATGATTCCGTATTATTGGGCCGATACGGTTGTAATTTGATCCATTTTATAATATATACCTAGGTCCCTTTTTTTTTTTACAATTTTAAAACTACAAATATACATATTTTCTTTAAAATAATCATTTTTGTGAAAAAATTGAAAATAAATAGTTTTTATCAAATATCAGTCAGTTTTATTTAATACATATTATTTTTAATTGAATACTACATATGAAAATATTTTAACAATTAACATTGATATTAACTTACTTTTGGGAACTTAATTATTTTTAATACGATTCATTCTACATAACAAATTATTTTACATAAATATTATAGGTAAGCATTTAAAAAAATATTAATATATATATATAGATTTTTTTAACAGTAAATAAATTAATAACTTGTAAAATGTTTAAAAATTAAAATCTCGTATTATGTAAAGTAAAATAATATCTAAAAATTATAATCTCGTATTATATCAAGTAAAATAATTATAGCACATGCGTCTTATGAATTCCATTTGTGTAATCTCTCCTTTTTATATTTTATTATGTTTGTATGGTTTTTATCCTGACAACTCCGAACTTTTCTGTTTTTTGGGAATTTTGAAATATTAGCACTTCGTATTCTACATATGATTCTGTTTAAATTTCATTTATTATATTCAACCAATACATAATTGGAGGGGAGTCTTTGTAAAAACATTGGTTAAAATATGAATGATAAGACTCGCATGCATTTGTTGTTCTAGTTAAATCAGAAGAGCCTCATGCCCAAATAGTAGGAGAAAATGTGCTTTCTTCATTAATATAAGTGTCCGTTAAATAATCACAGTATGATTTTAATTTATCATCATTAGGACATATTGACATTAAATCTTCAACAAAACAATCTTCAACATCCCCTGGGTTCAAAAATAATAGTCCAAAAGTATATTTTATCCAATTTCCGATTTCTGAAAAATCGTTTTTATATTCACTAACCAATCCTAAGTTTTGGACTTGACGAAACCAAGATTGGGTTTAATGAAATCTACAGCCGATAATTTTTGAGTCTGGCCATATTTCTACGATAGCTTTATGAATTGATATTTCAAAATCAACTGTCACATATTTTGGAGAAAATAATAAATTAAATTTATCAACAATGCAGCGAAGAGTATATGTATATGTTTCAATTAACTTTTCTGGCAGTAAACAAAAAATAAAAGGAATATAATGGCTATTCTTCAATCCATGTATAGTGAACATTTGTAAGAAAAATCGTGGACAGTATTTAAAATTTCCATCCATATAAATGTTAAATTTGTTTGACATGAAAATATAATTATATATTTTTCTGAATAGTTTAATATTAAAAATGACTCATCACTCATAGTTTTCATATCTTAATTTTCCAAAGCTTCGTGTGCTCCTTGAATAGAAGTGGGAATCACGGGGAGCGTTTTCTGACGACGTTCATATAAATTTTTCCGTATACACTTAATATCTGTTTCGTTGAATTCAGAACAATTATTCTGTTGAATTTCTTTGAAAATAATTTTTTTTGGTCGAATAAATATGTCTTCTGTGGCCTTCCTTTTATAACTCGCATTAATAATTTGACGATCAATATTTTTTATTTCATATGGATTATGATTATGATCATAATCTATTATATGATCAGATTCATTTATAATTTCATAATTTTGATTAGTATATAATTTAACACTGCATGATCGAACTACACATTTCCACTGTATTGTTCCATCAAGTTTTGTATTTACAAACGAAAATTTTTATTTTTAAATACAAACATAAATTTACCACGATTACTTTCAATAAATTTTGCTATAATGTATAAAAAAAATAAACAAATTTAATTACTTACGAGACTATTACGATTATACAAACACTCCGCGCTGCGGACCGTAGTACGTACACACACTAAACACTTATGAGCTTTGTTTATGATCAATTGATAAAAGAAAATCGCTAATATAAGTTTAATATATAGAACGAAGATAATGATGAAAGATATTCTATATACCTAGGTATAGATAGTTGGTAGTTATTACTTTTATAGACCATCAGCGTATAGATGTTGGATTCCCCATAATATAATCAGTAATCCCTATTAAGTCTAATTTAGAGAATATATGTGCATGTGCTACAGTTATTAAAAAAATTAAATTTTCCTAGTTTTATTTTTTTTTTTCGTGTAAATTAATAATATAATGTAACTTAATATTTTTTATTAAGATATGATTACTATACAAAAAATTAATTGGTATAGTATTACAGAAAAAACTGTGTAGAATATTTTTAATTGGTGGCCAAAATAGTGTACTGACCGAAAACGGACATTCCAGAATGGCCGAAAAGGGAAAAGTTCATTTTGGCCGAAAACTGTTCCGCCTATCTGAATATACCACATGAAATTCTATGTCGAAATGTTTATCGTTTATTTGAATTGGAATTATTATTTTCCCTATGGTTTCTACAATTATTTCATTTATTATATCTTTTAAATTTGTTTTATAATTTTCGTCTATTATTAATTCACCTTTTAAGCAATTTATTTTTATTAAATTTACTTCACTGACAGTATATATTAGTAATTGCAGAGTGTTTGTTTTATTGGCAGTTGAATTACATTTTACATGAATATTTTTTAGTGTTGAAACATTCACATTGGGATCAGTTTCAACATAATTTAGATAAACAAATATCACTAAACATCCCATTAAAAACGCACGCTCAAATAAATAACGCAGTAAACCAATTAACTACTGTCATTCAAAACTCAATTTCTTCGTCCTCATCTTCAGTTACTCCAAATCCTTCAAATCAAAAGAAAAAATTGAACACACTTCCAATCTACATTATAGAACTAATAAAAACCAAACGTAGAGCTAGAGCTACCTGGCAAAACTCAAGATACCCATTTGACAAAATCGTATTTAACCAGCTAACAAATACTCTAAAAACTGAACTATCCAAACATAGATCCAATAAATTTGAATCGCATCTACAATCTCTAACTCCATCTGATGGCTCGATCTGGCGTACCACCAAAGCATTAATAAACCAACGTGACACTATACCTCCACTTGTATGCCCAAACAACGAATTAGCAACATCCGACATTGAAAAAGCAAATATCTTTGGAAACCAGCTATCTGAAACTTTCACTCGACATCTTCCCACTCTAATAAACAGTAATCATGAAAACACAGTTCATTCTTTTTTGTATGCACCACTACCAACATCGCTACCAGCCAAACCAATCACTCCATCTGAAATACTCTCAACAATTAACAAGTTACACTCAAAAAAAATCCCCAGGTCACGATTTAATCACAAATAAAATAGCTAAACATCTTACTAAAAAATCAATACTTCTGTTAACCCCCCATATTTTCAATGCCATGCTGAGACTATCACATTTCCCTCCAACATGGAAACACTCAATTATCGTCATGATTTCCAAATCAAACAAACCCAAGCAATTAGTTACATCCTATCGACCAATTAGCCTGTTACCTACATTTGGTAAATTATTCGAGAAACTACTATTAAAACGTATTACAACCATTATCCACGAAAATAACATACTGCCAGCAACTCAATTCGGTTTCCGTACTAAACATAACACTATCCACCAAATACACAGAATAACTGATCAAATATCTACCTCTTTTGAGAAAAAACAATTCTGTCCAGGAGTCTTCCTCGATATCTCCGATAAAACGTCGTCTCGGAATCGAAAATTACCATAACATTTTTTATGCATTTAAAACGAATAACTCCGTCGTACGTCAGTGAAATTAATTACCAATCGTGGGGTCATTTCATCGTGATTCGGTTCCGAAAAATTTATTCCAACATAGTGGATTCATCGTATTTATCAAAAACTCAGAAAGGCCATCTTTCAACAAATGCGTATAAATAATTCATAGTTTTTTGATTGTTGTATTTTGTATATGTTTTCAAATATTATTTCTGTACCTTCAAGCTTTCCTGCCCTCATTCTCTACATTAAAACTGCACACGTTTCTATAATATTTCGGTTTCAAATGACAGATATAATACTTCACATACAATTCGTCTGCGTGCTTCCATTGTACGATCTTTATGTAACGAATAGTGTTTATCGGCTGTTAAATTGAGTCGTTATAACTATCACTTTGTAGAAAAATATTCTTATATCCTTTTCAAATGGTTAGGCGAAAAAAAACACAATATCAATAGGATCCTTCCTTATAAATGTATAAATATCACGTATTTTTTCCCCGCCTAACTGTAGTTTGACCATTATTTGTTTTTGATTTGAGTGAATTTCTGCTATTTTAATGTTGGTAAAAAGTGCAATTCAACTGATTGCGTCCGATTCATTAGCGCACACAGGATTTTTTCGAGGGGAGGGGGAGGGAGAGAAGGGGTTGCTATTACTTATTTACTATAATATTTAATATTGTAGCTAATGTTGTATCTAACCTATGCAAACATATTGTTAAACGTTGTAGGAAAACAGTATATATTATTTATATTCGTACTCTTATAACTTATTAACTTAACTATAACTTACTTACTAACTTAAGGTTAAAATTTAATGAAGGAAGACATTTTGGAGGTGGGGAGGTTGACCTATTAACCCTCCCCCTCTGTGTTCGTCACTGGTCCGATTGCAAACGTTTTTAATTTCGGTGCGATATACATACATCATGAGACAATGGTAATAAAGAACATAAAACAGCTGATTTCTCGCAACCACTTCCATACTATTTGCCGTCGATCAAAACGCGAGACAACATGTATATTATAATATATGTATAATGTCCTTCAGTATCGTGGCAGAGATACGTTATCGCGGTGTTTGCACGTAATGTTTGTAATGGTCGATATGGTATTTGAATGTACCACCGTCGGGCCGTTTTTAAACAAATGTGAGATGACCGTGGAGTTTATTATACGACCATCATTTATATTATCATTATTATACCCTTAGTGTTTAGATCCGGATGTGCATTAACATTTTTTGGATATTTTCTAGTGTTTTATCCTAAAAAAAAAGCTTATTTCAAAGAATTATCGATTTAAATATTTGTAATATTTGTTTATACGAAAAATGATTTTTTCTAAACGTAGATATTATGAGTGTCTAAATAATACGATCACGATTTATATATTAAAAATGTATCTGAAAATAAAAATACATGTTACAAAATAAAATAATGTAACATAATAACAATAATGTTATGTTATGCGCTCGATTATTGCGAGTTTATTTATTTATTTCGTGTTTTTTTCTCGTTTTTGATCCGTCGAAACTATCGTCTAATATAAATACTAATAGCAGTCACAATTTTTTTTACTTTGAAAATTTAAACTCAAACGAAAAATCGTATACTTTTGAATACGTGTTATTCTAATTTATATTGCTGCATGTTTTACCGGATATTTTTCTGTTTTTAACGCATATGTCAACGCGCACATATTTCATGCTATTTTTCTAACACATAAAGTCCCGACCCAAATTATTATTATCATTTATTATAGATAGTATCTATAGATACTATCTATAATCAATGTTATTATTTATTATTATAATTGCTTTTAGACGTAATCCTAGTTTCGATTCTACAACATGTTTATTTGTATATTTCTTTATAGATACATGTAAATATGATTATTTGTACATTGTTCTTTCCGGAGTAACGATATGAATAACATAGAACGAAAACGAGAATATATAATAAGTACACATAGTATTGAAATATTAAAACCCTGCAAGGATTTGTTTCGACGAAAACCCATTTTTGTTTAAAAAAAAAATTGTTTAAATACGTTAACGTTTATTGTTCAGGCATAAGTGTATATAAGATCGCTAAACGATCGAAATGCTGAAAAATATCGTTTCGATGAAGAACCTTTTTTTTGATTAAAAAAAAAAAAGCATATATAAAGACGTCAACGTACATTGTTCAGACGTAGGTATATAGAAGATACACACACATATATTATACAGCAGCAAATGAAGTGTAAATATAAATGGACATATGGTCAACTATTTTCCACTTTCAAATATTCTTCATTGAAATCATTATTATACACACGCACATAGCATATATTTATAATATATATATGTTCACTTGATATTTTATAATAAAGTATATACTAATGTCGTACAAATGTGGCAGGTATCCTTGACAAAAAATGTCAAGGACATGGCGATTAAAATATATTGTACATTTAGTGCCTGTTGTAAGGATACAAGAAGAGTACATGAAATAAAAATAGCGAAAATATCGTAAGGTTTCGGTATTTTTAGACATAATCATTATACTGTTGGTATAAAAATAATAATATACTCATTTGATTTTTTTTCGCTTAATAATGTGTTTACGCATCGTTCAGTGTGTATGAATGCTTAGGTATACTGTCAGCATTTCTGTTCCAAGCCTGGCGGACGTGTGCATCTGTAAATAAATTTTTTTTTTAAACACAATAAAATATATTTACAGTTGAAATTAGTAATGATTTGTTCGTGGATATTAAAGTACACAAATAAGTTACGAATAAAAATCGTGCTGACGCTTTGAAATTAAATTGAAATAGTATTAAAAATCCGAAGATCTATAGTGAAAATTAATGGTAAAAAAAAAACATGCTTGTAAATGTATAGGGGATTTGACGAGCGTAAAAATCGGTCGTTTTAGTCGTCGCGTGTAAGTGTATATGGTATCCCACGAAGATCTACCCATTGTGATGGCTCCTGAATGTTATGAAGATGATCTTATTATGTTTTTCTAACGCTGATAAGGGTTAAAAATATTTAGATTATAGTTAAATTTTTTTGTTTTGCTTAAAAAAAAAAAAATGCGAAAAATGACACTTTTCAATGACGGGACCCATAGGCGGACATTTGGTTGAATTTTTGGGGGGAGCTATAATAATTCAATGTAAAATAACCCACAGGGACTTTGCCTCCCACTCCCTTCCCATGAACAAGTAAAACTTATTACTATTAAAAATATAGATACATTTAAATTGTATTAAAAAACACGAAATAACGTATATTTAAAAATAATTAATATATTTTTTTTTTAATGACAAATATCTATTTGTATCAACAAAGATATTCAAAATATTATCGCTTTATATATTTTTGATATATCATTTTCAATATATAGTATTGATAGATCGTTGAACATATCTTGAACAAACGATGTCCTTAGCCGATTTTTTATTTTTTTCATTGCACTGAAACTTCTTTCGCAAGTAGTCGAATTAATTGGTATTGTTAATGCTATTGTAAATAGTTTTTTATTATTTCTTATTTTACGGTTTTCGAAAAAAACGAACAGATAATTATGAAAACAACGAATAAAATTTCTAACAAAGTTTTGATTTAGGAGAGGCTATTAAAATATTTGGGGGGGGGGGCTAAGTCCCTCTCCTCTTGGTCTGGACGCGGCTTTGTGGAACACGAGATACCTAATTAGATAATATTACGATCGTAACGCGTATGCGTTTTTTATATTTTATATTATTCCATTTGTTTATCTTACATCTTATGATCTATAGATCGGCGTAGCGATCCTTAACCCCACGGAATACTAGGTAACAATTGTAACAGTCCATACCGTCGTTGGCAAAGCAGATAATAAATTAAATTGTTTATTTATGAATAGAATTACACGTACCGAAGATTACACGTACTCCGTATCAGTATTGGTGAATGTGTCTATGTACAGCACGATCACCACGCATTAAGTACATTATTACAGACCTGACGTAAAAACAAAAAAATATTACTATCGTCATTACGTAACCGTCGTTTTTATCGCATACAAAAATCTATTCGATAATCCAGCGATAAGTGATTTTTTGAATTATTTTTTTATAATAAAATGTAATAAAAAGAATTTCACAATCATGTAGTCATAAAGAACATTTCTGGACATTTTTCTCTGCAGCCTACTATAGACTCATGCAGCCATAATATCTAAGCCCATGGTGTAAATCACGGTTAAAGATATACATAAATATAAATATATATTTCTTAACCCGTACTGTAAACATAAGGTAATAATAAAATAATAAAATAATTGAATGATTATTATCACCAGTGCAGTAGATAACGCAAATTTCATATGATGGTGTAGTGCAGTAACTTAACAGTTTCTTAACCTTTTTGATATCATGGGACACCGAATAATATTTTTTTTATTCGAATAGTTTAATAGTTAATAGTTTCAGAAATTCTATAGACCATTATATAATATACGTGAAAAGATGTAACGAATATTGGGAATTATTTGACGACCTAAAAAAAAAAACCAATACTAGTCAAAGAAACTACTAAAGTTTCATGCGAAATAATAATATACTCAGTATAAAAACTAGTCGGTAGAATTTTCATTTTTAAGTCAAATTTTTGTATATTAATTGAATATTAACAAAAAAATTAATAATCGGATATTTCTTAAGAAAATAAAAATAATTACTATTTTTATCCAATGCCATTGTTATCTAACATATAGATGTTTAAAATAGAAATAGTATGTTTGCAGTATGCCTTTGTATAAATACTAATAATAAAATTATGAATATAATGATATGAGAAATTTTAAGCATACAGAATTCTTCTAAAAACATTTTATATTTTGTTAATACAACACTTTGCTAATCAATAAAAGCGATAAAATGGTCATTCAAATTCATACAAATTACGTACTAATTATTCACAAAATAAATTTTTGTAAAACGTGTATTTTTACTGGTGGGAGGGATTGGAATAACGTTATTCCAGCCCCTCCCGCGAAAAACGAATTTTTCTCGGTGAATGAGCTCCGTACAAATTCTGAAAATAGTCGTACAAATTCATACAAATTACGTACTAATTATAAGCATGAAAAAAATCACACATTTCTGGATGGGGGGGCAGGGTAATGGACGTCAATATGGCATAACAAAATATATTTTACCACGATCAAATGATTGTATTCCTATGTTATAAACATTATTATGTTTAACATTATATAAATACAGCCGAGAGGGTGTTTTAACTCCCAAAACACTCCCCCCTTTGGCTACGCCACTGATCATAACACATTATACTTTTGCGATTTTTGGATTCTGATAAAAATGCATGCGGAAAAAGATACTTTTGTGTGCAGTTTTGTGACAATGGTCATCAAATGATTTACACAAACGGATAAATCCGATAATCTCAAACATAATCGTCGGCATGTTTAGAAATTTCAATATTTTTTCGGATACGACTCGTTTACTAGTTGTGTTGAACGCGTCCAATAGCGATTGAAACGTTTTGTCTCTGTACAAGTTTCTTCGTTCTCATAACACTAAAAATTATAATACGTCTCTTGTCTTAAAAACACATTATAAAACATCTCGTATCTTAAAAAACATATACTGCAATTTCCGTCTCCATTCTCATCAACATTATCTTCATCCGGTACAGATCGTAGTCCGTACCCACCACTGCAACGTTATTAAGAGTGTATATGGAAAAAAAATCATTGGCCTCCGGTTCGTCGGTACAGATCGAATGATTTTTTTTATAATAATAATAGTTTTTACGATAAGTTATATTTACGCTATGCGTGTGTTCGATTACAATGTACTGTAAAAAAAAAAAAAATACAAAAAAAAAACCCCGATAGTGCACCCGAGATTGTATTGAACAATATGCGTAGACAGTAGTGGGTATTCGTCTCTAAGGATTACTCGAGACGGACCGTGTTTGTATTTATCGCGTTATTATATATTTAGTGTTCAGCAGCAGTACACCGGTACATGGAAAACCGTATAATTCATATAAAACGTGATTATGGAATCAACACGCGCTCGTATATGCCGCACTCACACGATGACAACGTTACTAAAATGATATTTAGTCATGAAAAACGTCGTCCACCGCCATTGTGATATGTTGGTCGACAAAAATATCACGGAATGGAAAATAAATACAATACAAGCGTTGTTGTAGCGTACCGTATATACCTGCTCCGTACAAATACAACCATTACAATCGTCAAGAATACGTTGTATATATAAATGTATACATACATATATATATATATATATATATGTACAGGTGTACACTGCGGGATAAGGATATTGTACGAATAGGTTCGCAGTGTTTGCAGGAGTAAGTACACACGAATCCAGTTTCGCAGGATTATAGATAACTATTGCACGAACACAACGACTGTGTGCGCACAACAGCCCTGTACACAATGAGACACGTTAACTAGGTATGTGAAGACCCAAAATTCGAAAAAATGGTTGACTCTTCGTTGCGGTTCAGAGGGAGATGGTAAACTACGGCAAAAAAAATTTAGATTATACAATCTGCGACAAAACCGATAAGATACATTATATAAACTGCGGCAATTTATTATATATACCTTCTATATATACTATATATGTGGTACAAATCGTTACGATAACCTATATACACGTTTATCGTTTAATTAGGAATAATATGTGTTATGATAGCTATTAGTCTAGAGCAACGGTCCCCACTAAGCGGCCCGTGGCCTGCATGCGGCCCGCACTAAAATTAAATTGTACTCTAAAATCCAAAATCCTATAAACAGAGAATAAAATGAACGTTACTTTTAATCTTATTGTTTTTATTTATTTTAAACTTATATTGAATTACCAATTGGCCAGATGTGCAGGCTCCTACGATTATAGGTTTATTCATTTCCACCGCGTAGTCTTGTATGATAAGTTTATCCATTATCGCTTATTGTCCGTTTGTATTTCATCACGTACATTTTAATTCTCTATCATGGCGAAATGTAAAATCAAATATGAACACAGAAGATTTCAAGACAGTTGAGAGATTGAATTTTTCTATATTTCTAGTGAGAAACACGATGCTTTATATTTCATTTGTCGTAAAACCATAAATATTCTAAAACGTTATAATATTCAGTGGTGTACATACGGGGCGGGGGGCGAGTCCGGGTTCAAACCCCCAGGGCCAAAAAAAAAGAAGAAGAAAATTGTTTTATTATTGATGACATGTAATATATTCGTAGTTTCATTATTATGCTTTGAACTTAAAATATACAACTATACAAATATGATGATAATTAAATAATTATATTGATAGGTGTTTGAAAAGTCTTGTTAACTATGCTGTTTTTATATTCCAATAGCTATTAATTTACCGTAATGTAAAAGTAAACTGTAAATTGGTAAAAAAGTTGTATAAAATAATATCTGTTTATAACAGTTATTTATCTTATTTATTCGTGCAACGAAAAAAAAAAAGATAACGATTACTTTTGTTAACCCCCCCCCC